>NW_022900945.1:50148443-50185379 GCF_012274545.1 Fukomys damarensis | reverse complement strand
CCCCCGCAAGGGGGCGCCCGCGCTCTCCCCTGCGAGTAGGGAGGATCCGCAGTTCCGCCAGCGCCCACCGCGGCCGAGGGCCCGGACGCGGGTGAGTCCGACCATGCTCAGCGCCCCGCTCCTGTGTTGTTTAGCCAACTCGGACAGCCCTGCTCCAGCGGGTATGGAACTGAGTAAGGTTCCCTACCCTCCGGCGACCACAGCAGGACTGTAAAGCGTAAAGTGCTCCCTTCTGTTTACAGTAGTGATCCTGTAGGTCTACACCCGGAAATCCCCGTGTCCATTCCCTGCTGGCTGAAGGCCACAGTCGGGAACTCCAGAGTGGCAGTAGACCTCGCAAGTGAGTTATGGGAGGAAATTGAAGCAGTGTGCCGAGTCACCAGGATTCATGATCAGCTTTATGTTGCATTTATGATGTTGAATACCACTAATATAAATGTTTTGGTAATAACAGAGAAGCTGCGCTTCTTGATGCACTTATTTATTTTATTGAACATTTGAAATGACCCTATTAGTAGGTCCTGTTTACCATTACTGCAACCTGGATTGGCAAAACAACAGGAGCTGTATTGTTCTCTTGGTGATGCCATCAGAATACTATTTGCATTTACATGAATCCTGTTTTCCTCTTTGGTGAATTCATTTCAAAGGTGCACTCACCACCACCACCCCACCGCACCCCAGCCCACCTCACCGACACAGGGGCAAGAGATGTAACTCCCAAACCTGCTAGTTATCTGAAACTCTAGTTTGTGTTCTCTAACATGGAAGAATGAATTCTAGGAACAACGGAGGTTAAGAGTAGGAGAAATTTATTGAGAGAAAGCTTCTGCCTAAGACAGACTGAAAGAGGACAGGAAAGTGGTTGCCCGCCCACCCGACTTCTCAAAGGTGTTTTATAGGACAGGGCCGGAAAGTGCGGGGGGTTCAAGGTGAGACAAAAGTGCAGTCAACTAGTGAGATTGCAAGTACAATTGCTTAGGTAATATTGATCCAATGAGAAATGACAAGGTGGACAAAACTATGAACAATCAATAAGGTTATGACAAGTGTAGTTTCTTAGGTAATATTGATTAAATGATGATCAATGGGGAAGCAAGTCATGTAGCAAGCATAGAGGAATGAGCAAGGATTTTCGGAGGTAAGGAGGGGGTCAGGGATCTTTCTTGGAAGACCTTGGTCCCCCCCCCAGGTGATTGATACCTATTTAGAATATTAATCGCTGCTATTCATCCTATGTGAGTGTGGTAGTTTCTCTTCTTTTACAGTGCTGGCCTTCAGTGAATCTATCTTGATTGACCTCCATATTGGCTCCTCTACTGTCCTCCATGTTGGCTGCTCATGGCTGGCCCTAACTGCCTACAAGATATCTAATTAATTTACCTATCTACAATACTGTGATAGCCAACCTGACTCTACTTGTGTAAAGTTAAGTGATTCCAGGTGGGCACCTTCCCCTTCCCCGCCTTGGGAGGTCCCTCAGTTAATGCATGACAGTCTGCAACTCTGTGTTATCTTTACAACCTTATAAACAGGATTCTCTGCATCTGTGTGATATTTTCTTTCAACTATACTGTGTGAAACTTCCTCTGACCCCCACTAACTTAGCAAAATTCTGCTTCTGTAAAATTCTGCTTGCACTCCCCCCCCCTTGAACCCTCCCCAACTAAAAGAGCCACTTTAAAAAAACCTACAAGCCACTTTTTAGAGTCAAGAGTTTTCCAAGTTTGAGCTTGCTCTCTACCACTGGCAATAAAAGGACTCAAAATTTGGCTCAGTGTGTGGTGATATCTCTATAATCTCTCTCAATGGAGTATAACAATACCACCCCCACCCTGTCCTTACCTCCCTGTAAAATAAATTTGCTGTGAACTACAAAAGAGATGACTTCAAGTTGGTTTTATTCATTAAAAACAAATCAAAGCACTGTTTTATGAAGCTAATTTTGTGTCTTGAGTTAAGCCATATATACTAATTGAGTCATCTATTGTAATCATTAGCCCAAGTTCCTTGCTCATCACTCTAGAAGACCAGTGAATTCAGGACAAGTTGTTGGGGCAAGGAAAAAGATTTATCTGTAAAGCTAGCAAACAAAAGAGGATGGAGGCTATCCAACAAAGAACCTCTCGTGTAGGGGTTGCAGGCACAAGGCCCCCAATTAGTTGTTCTGGGTGCTGTACACCTGAAGAAAAGTTGCTAATAGAAAGGTTTTGTGGCGACCCACACAGCGTAGGATCCAAAGCCCGGGAGAGCAGTGGGAGATGAAGAAAAGACAACGAAAAGACTGTAAGAGTCTAACTGAACTAGAGCGACTCCATGTTGACCAGCAAATGACGTAGAGACTGTCACTCCCCCCCCCACATCCCTTATAGGATAACTAATGATTAATTGTGAATTGTTAGGTAACTGCTTAGAAGTAGCTGGGAAACTAAATGGAAACTGTAGGGAACATAGAGACCCAACATCAATCACGCCACTCCTTACTTGCCTGTAGTTGAATGTTCTGAACATCATAAACTAAGTTGTAAATGGAACAATGGATAATCAATCTGCTGATCATTAGTATGTAATGGTCGAGTATATGATTGATGACCATCAGTTCAGATCAACTGATTCTTTGCCTTTGTCCCCTTCCTGTAAGTTTTGAGTGCAGACCCCCCTCCATAGCCCTATATAAAATGGCCTCTGTTTCTGAGCTAGCTGCCTCTCTGAGCTGCTTGGCTTCAGGAGTGCCGTCTGGCCAGACTAATAAAGGTCTATTTGCCAACTTGCCTGGTGTGTTCCTTCCTGGGTGACTCTCGCTGTCCAACAAGCTCCTGGAGCCTCGCTGAGCTTTTGGGCCAGCATCGTGGAGGCCTCTTGGCTGTTCACACTGCAAGAGTAAAAGTGAGACTTTAAGTCTTACAAGACCAAGATTATTCTTGAAGTTTGGGACCACCTGGGACCATAGCTTGTTAGGAGCTAAGGGCCTAAAATGGAAGGCAAACAGAAAGAGAAGGCAGGGCAAACAGTGGTACATGGCCTAGGGGCCTAGGCGGAACAGAGCAGGATTGTTTCCTGGTACATGGCCCAGGAGCCTAGGAGGAACATAGCAGGACTGTTTCCTGATGGGGCATGTGCAAGAAGGGAACTGGGAAGAGTATACAGTGTGACTGTCCCCCGGGGATACATCCAGGGTCTACAGTACAGACTGTGTCTGTTTGACTGTCTAATCTATGGAGGAGAAAGGGAGCAGGGAGGAGACAAAGGGCCATCTTCAGGCTTGGCCCACAGCAGCTCATGTCTTTTTGTTTCATTTTCCCAGAAATAGTTAATTCTCTACTTAATTTTGGGGTTTTTTTGTTTTTTGTTTTGTTTTTGTTGGCAACTGGGATCGAACTCAGGTCCTTGTGCTTGCAAGGAGAGGCACAGGAACCACTGAGCTAAATGCCCTCTACTTAATTATTAGGATACAAAAGGCGCTTTTCTCTAGAGAACAGAAGATAGTGAAAGGCTACTTTTTCCCTGGCAGACAGAGGGAGATTAAATTAGGTAGAGAACAATTTTTAACCCATTAAGTGGCTTCGGGTAGAGGTGGTATCTATAGCAAAGTTAGTGAGAGACTAACAATGTCTTGCCTAGCAGTTTACCTTCTAAAATTCACGATTAAAAAAAAAAGTCAACCAAACAAGTGAGGTTAAATGTTATTTAGGTTTTTCTTTGGTAGCATTGCTATGTGCCAAACATTCATTGTAGGAGTGGAAATAGTATTGTACAATACATAAGTTAATTAGATATCTTGTTGGCAGTCAATAAAAGTTGCTGAAAATTTCAGCTTCTTACAATATGTAGTAGGTGTTTTAAGTGATTTTTCACATAATGTGTAATATAGTGAAATACAAAGAGGGAAAAACAGTTTGCATTAAACACATTTTCTGACTAAAAAACCTTTTAATAGGGTAAATTGTAAGGCTGTGTGTCAACAGTTTCTTCTGAGAGTTGGACTGATGGAGTGGATCTGCTGTGTGATGCCATGTAGTCTTTTCTTTGTCTTTTTGTCTTTTCTCAGGAAAAAAAAAAAACCCAACTTGATGTTCTAGATTTAGTGTAGTTGGCATTTGGCCTGGGGTGGGGGAGTCACCAAATGTTTTGTCTTTCCTTTATACTAATGGTAGTGTTTTAGGATGAGAATCTACCTGCAATCCGGCAAAGGGAAAAAATGTCACTATAGCAACTAAATGGGAAAAGCCAAAAGTAAGGATGTCTCTTCAAACATAAGTGGAGATAAGTGAAATGATTGGGTGCTAGCTCTCTCTCTCTCTCTCTCTCTCTCTCTCTCTCTCTCTCCCCTCTCCCCCATTAGGTAAATTTAAAAAATAAAAATGACTTGACAGTTTTAAAGTTAACTTCACCAGATTTACCTCAGTGTTTCTGCTGCCTGCCTCCCAAGGGCAAGGTCTGGAGTTTCATCCCTGGTACCAAAAAAAAAAAAATTAACCTCACCAAAAACTGAAGAGCCAGTAACCAGTTGTCTAAACATCACATCTTTTGGGCTCTTTCTTTTTGCTGGACCAGTTTGAGTTAGGAGAATGTGCCTATTTTGTGTCTTTGTATTTAGGTTTTAGAGTTTTAGCTGATATATGGACACATAAACAAAAAAGCATGAAGGAAGATTTGGATCTAAGCAGTTTACATTATTGCTACCAGTGTCCAAGTATAAGAAAAATCAATTTTGAAACTATGCAATTCCTGATTCATAAATACATAATTATTTCTACCTTAGTACATAGGAGATAATTCACCGTTGAGGTTTTTTTTATTAAGGTAATTTCACATGTTTTATAAGCAATGGTAAATTAAGGTGTCTTCCAGAACTGTGTACCTGTCGGGCCAGCTGTTTATGATCAGTTATCTACCTCAGAGAGAGAGAGAGAGAGAGAGAGAGAGAGAGAGAGAGTGTGTGTGTGTGTGTGTGTGTGTGTATGTCTGTGTGTGTCTGTGTGTGTCTGTGTGCTTGGACAGGTTGTTGAGTTGGTCTATTTGCACAGAACAAATCCTCCTAGCTCGGGATCTAGGGCTAAGCAGTCATTTCTTTTGAGTATTTTTTAAATTCTTAAATGTTATTGCTTGTATTTGATTATAGATGTCAGTGACATTTCATGGTTTTAAAAGTCCTTGTGAAATTTATACAGTCAAAAGAGAAATGTGCTTCTGTTTCCCCTTTTTGTTATTGGTCCTATGCTCCCTGAGATGTTACTGCTTTGTAGAAGTCCAGACTCAGTGCAGTTCCTTCTGTGTACTAGTGCGTAGTTAAACTAGGGTAAGTCACTACTTGACATTTTTGTATTAGTCAAGACAGAAATTTTATAGCTCAGTTAGAGGGAGAGAAAATCTGCTGCTAGAGTTGTCTGAACTAAGTACCATATTCCTCTGGGTAAGATTTGGGAAACATATTCTGTATACATTAAAAAATAAATAAGCGGCCAGGGATTTAGCTCAACGGTTCAGTGGCCTGCCTCGCAAGTGCACGGACCCAAGTTCAATCCCCAGTACCAAAAAAATAAATAAATAAAATCAGTTAAACATCATATAGTAGGCAGCTATTAAATTATAAAAAATTAATTTGTGAAGAAAGATTTTGTGATTGAAAAAAAGATTTTCATAGGGCTATCTATATGATCAAGAGAATTAATTTTTTATTTGTGTTTTATTAGTGCCACCAACTTGCCAGTGGTAACTTATTTGTCCTGTACAAGATAACTGTAGCTTTCTTTCCTAGGACTTGTTAAACTCTGAAAGACACTTTTGAACTGTATATTTTATCAGATTGTTAACTTTCTGTTTTATTTCTTTTGAGAATCTTTGAAAAGAAACATCTGAAACTAAAAAAATTTAAAATAATTTTTGAAAAAAAATTCTGTTTTTGACAGGGTAGTGTGAGACAGTTTGAATCCATGTAGCGATTCTGAGTCAGTAACTGGAGAGACTAACTCAGAGCTCAGGGGAAAGTTAGGCCTGAATACAAAATGACAGTCCTGTTGAAATCCTAAGCTCTCTGGACAATACCCTCTCAAAGAGGACAGCAATATAAAAGAGATCAAGCCTTAGGCAACTAATATTTAGGAGTCAAACAAACCAAAAAAAAGAGGGAGAAGCCACAGAAGAAGCTAAGTGCAGCAGGACAACGTGAGGACTAAGGACAGGATATATTGTGAGGCCAAAGGAAGAAGAGTTCAAAGGCAGCTGAGAGGTGGAGAGAAGATGGACTAAAGAGATAACCACTGGATTGGGAAATGTGATTATCAGTGATGAGCTTGCAAAGAATGTCTTCTGTGTCCTGGTAGTGTTCAAAGTCTGACTGAGTAGATTAAAAAAGAGAATGGGTGGACATAAAATGGAGTCTCTCTCACACTTCACAGACTTTTGCTGTAAAAAGAAACAGAAAAACTAGTGACACAGCTGGTGACAGCACTTGCCCTCTCCTGATAATGATTCTGTTGTCTCGGTGAAATAAGGAACAGCGATATCGGATGGGCTTGCGGGAGTGGACGTGAGTAGGAGATCTGAGGACAAACAGATATGAAATACTTGTCTATGAGAGTGGAGTAGAGCTTTGGAGGTGATCTACGGCAAGTATGTCACAGCTGGCTGTTTGAAAGCTCTACAAGTTTCGCCACCACTGGACGGAAGAACATGGTCATACTCTCAAGCAGCACTGAGGGCAGCTTGAAGTTGGTAGTGATGAAACCTATCTCCCAGAAGCCGATCACCTACTGTATAGCATCCTGGCAGGCCTAGCCAGGAGCACCAGCCAGGAGGAAAAGCAAGCCCCTTTTGAGGGGAGTTTTTTTTTTTCAGGGAGATTTTATACTTCTTCTCTTTCCCCCTTTTCTGTGTCTTTGATCTCCCATTGTGGCCATGGGTCAGACAGTTAAATGCCACTGTAGTCAGCCCTAATTCCTTTTTCATTCACTGCTCAGGTTATACAATCATGATGTCTCTAGAAATGTTGTGTCTTATTTAATCACAGAAAGGACATGCCCTCAGGCAACAGCAGCCCAGAAAGATTGATGGCAATGAGGTTATACCTTTGATGAAACTGAGCATCTGCAACCCCTACCCAAACACACGTGATTAGCACACAGGTTAGCAAACAAGTTGCGTTTGCTCTCCGCTGTGACCTTCCTCTGTTGGATGACAGCAAGACACCAGCTGGCAGCATCCAGTGAGTCAGATGTAGAGATTGAATAAAAGCCTGTGGTCACAGGGGAGACTTTGTATAGATCGCTTCTTGAATGCATGAACTTGGACCTTTGGCAAAGGTTAAATCTGTGCCCTACTGGGGAAAAAATACCGCACTGGGATGAAAGAGACTCAGGTTTTCTTTCTTACGAGATAAGAAAAACTGTATTTTGATTTGTAATTATGCATCTTTGTCAGCAAATAACACAAAATAAATATAATGCCCAGAAATTTACAGCACATGTACATGTACAAAAGAGAATGCTAAAACAGCAATGAATGCTTTTGCAGGCATATTGTCCAGTCACTTCAGAGAACTGCTATTTCCCCTTTAGTATCAAAGGTAAGGACACAACCCTGGGACATTTTCAGGTAATTCTGAGAATAGAGATCTGGAGCTGAAAGCTCTGTACTGAAATGGGCCCACTGCCCTTTTGGTTGGCAGATTAATATTTGTCTCCCTTACAATTGGATGCTTTTTGACTCCATGCCTTGCCAGTCAAATTAATCCCATACCCTGTGGCTTTTCTATTCTCCATCCAGTAATAAAACATTTATACAATGTACCTAGTTAGCCCCTGAGGCCTTTGAATTTGCCAACTCTAGAGTTTACCTTTTCTGATATATGTTCGCCTAAGGAGCATGGTATCTCAATAAATAAAATCAAATGGAGCCAAAATGTTTCTCATGATCCACCCTACACTGAAATATCTTTTGACAGTGTGACCTCTCTACCAAAAACAACAATCCTAAGAACTCCCTGAAATTCTCCTCCTCCTCTGATTGATAAGAATCAAAACCATCTTTGCCCTAACCCCACAAAACTTGAGTCTTAGGCTTGAAAAGTGAGCGCAGCTATTGCACAATAACTGTTCCTGAGGCACAGCTGTAATGTTAAGCCAGGGAGTTCTTCGTCTCCACCCCCTGAAACTGTTCAGAATTGGCCCATGCAGCAACCTCCATAATCCGAGGGTTTTAATAATCAGAGACCACTTCTTTAAAGGCCCATGACACACAGTGCTTTTTAGTGAGAATATCGCATATAGAATTATAGCTATCCTATAATTCTGCTGTGAAAACAAAGTGAAAGAATTTTTTCATAAGAAATTTTTTCCTCTTTTGTCATACTGGGGTTTGAACCTAGAGCCTTCACATTAAACTACATCCTCAGTCCTTATTGTTTTTTTTTTTTTTTTTAATTTTGAGACAGGCTCTTGCTAATTTGCTAAGTTGCCCAGGCTGGGCTCGAACTTGTGGCCCTCCTCCCTCAGCTTCCCAGAGTGGTAGGATTATGGGCATGCATCCCCACCCACAGGTTAATGCAAATGTGAGTGTCCAAGGTATTGTGAATAACCAAAAACTTTAGCTGGGAATGAGTTTGGGGTCTACCAAAGTATCTGCACCTCACCATTGGAGACTCAAGAAATGAGTTTTCCCTCATTGTTGAGGTTCCATTGTAATCTTGATATCTTGAGAGATCCACAGGCATAATGTTTTTTCCCATTTGCATGGTCCTTAAATGTGGATGGTGAAGGTAAACAGAAACACACACACACACACACACACACACACACACACACCCTGAGCATAGTATATCCTCTCAATGATAGAGTCATGCATAACTGGCTTTGGTTGATTGTATTGCTATTCCCAACTATCTGCTTTCTTCGCCGTAGGATGATTGTGCATCTAGGTGTTTAGTCATGGGACTTCCAGTGTAATGTGGATGGATTTGATATATTCTAGTATATGAAATGAAGCTATAATATGCTTGCTTTGTTTATTCTTACCCTCTGCAACAAAACCATACAAACTTTCCATGTTAGTTTAAATTTATCTCAATTAAAAAGTATATAAAGGGCTGGGGATTTAGCTCAGTGGTTCTGCCACCTGCCTCATAAGCCCAAGAACCCAACTTTGATCCCTGTACCAAAAAAAAAAAAGTATATAGATCCACAATACATATATACATAGATGGATATAGTTGAGAAGTCTGAGAGTCTCATGGTAATAGATTCCTTCCTCATTTTGAACTTATATGAAGTCATTTCAAATTTTTCATTATGAGTACCAGCTAATACTTAATAAGCTCTGATTTTGTGTTTTACCTTCTTTCTTCCTCACAGCAAACTTATGGGATAGGTAATATCCTATTCTTCATTTTACAGGTAATAAACTAAGCACAAAAATGTTAACTTCCCTACGGCCAGAAAACTAGTTAGTGGTAGAGTCTATACGGTATGACGCTGGACACTAGTTGCAACATTTTTGTTTATGCATGTGTGCAACTTTTTCTGTAGAGAGTATTGCAAGAAGCTAGGCATGGTAGCCCACACCTGTAATCACAGCACTCGGGAGGCTAAGGCAGGAGGATCGCTGTGAGTTTGAGACCAGCCTGGGCTGCAGAGTGAGTTCCAGGTCAGTCTCAACTACATAGTGACACCCTGTCTCAAAAAAAATGGAAAAGAAAGAAAGTATTGCAAGAGGATTGCTGAGAAAAAGGAAGGTACAATTTTAATAAATTGTTCACTGTGAAGACTTAATAAATATCTCTTCAGCATGCCCATTTTCATCAGTTCCCTAGTTCTGAGTAGGACCAATCTGTTGTTTAAAATATTTTCCAAGTAATTTTAAAACATTATGGAAACATATTTGTCAAATTCAAAAGTAAGTAATTACAAAGTACAACTGAAGTAATGCAAAAATAGAATTACATCTTAAAAGGTTAAATTCTAAAAATAATTACTACATTAATCTGAATTAGTAAAACTGATCCAGTAGGGAGGGAGTAATATTCAGTTTACAAAAATATTCACCAGTTTTCTGTTAATTAGCATCTCCTTTAATGCATTCAGAATTTTCTAATTTACAAGTAATTTTTAATAAGTTTAACTTTCTATGTAAAATGGTTGTGTTAAAACACACTCTTCAGGGTTTTATTTTTAACAGATGCAATTCTAGTACAAGTTCACATTTATGACTCAAAGCCTTTCTGATATCAGTCTATTAAATGCCATCATAAGTCCGAAGAATATTAGAGTTGGCTAAGTTGCTATAATTGAAGAAAACTAAACACTTCGGCAACACAAACAAAATAGCAGTCATCTGTGACATTTAAATCTAAGATTAGGAGGTTTGGGAAAGCAAATCCAGTCACATAGCGAACCTACCTAAGGGTGGATCTACCAGCTTCAACGTAGGGTTTCCGAAGGTCTTTGGTTATTAGCATTCCAAGCTACACAAAGGGAAAAAGAATAGAAAACCAGGACAAGTCATTTCCTTTTAACCAGGTCAGGTAAAAATGGCTCATATTGCTTCTTGCATTCCTGGGTGAGAACTTAGTTATAAGGTTATGCGTAGCTGGGCAGCCCTATTGGAGAGCAAAATATTATGTTGTAAGAAGAGGATGGGTTTTAGTGAACAACTATCCTCACTCCCAGGAAGACAATCGCAAACCCTCCCTGCTCTTATATCCAGCTCGTAGGACCTCTGGGTGACATGCAGTAGCCTCTTTCAGGTTCAGATCTGAGTCTTCATTTGGTCCAAATACTCATCAACTGAAAGAATATCTGTCTGCCTTCGCCAACATTCCATAAACCATGTAAGATAAACAGGACGGTTCCACCTGAGATTTAGGTGACAGAAGAATCTTGGTAGTGTCGTGAAGAATCCACTTGTCAAAAAGATAGGCTTTTGAAATGTAAGTTTATTCCAGTTATTAGGGACTAAAATAGAAGATTCTAGCAGCTGGCTGGGAAAACCCAAGCTTATCACACTACATTTCCATAGAATTTAGAGTTGAAATTAAAGGGAGCTCTGCAAGCACAAGATCCTGAGTTCAATACCCGGTACCAAAAAAAAAAAAACTTAAGAAAGGGTTTTTTTGAGTGAAGAGGAATTGTCTTGAGTTGCATGTAAGATATTATAATGTAGTTAATGAATATAAGTACAACTCTTCCTTTTAAAATTGTTTTTGTTACAACAGTTTTTACAAGAGGGAAAAAAATGAGGGGATCACAGATTGGACACACGATGTAGACCATATATTGAGCTGGAATCGTCCTAGTGGAATAAAATGATTCCCCAAGCCAAAGACCTGTGTTTAAATGGGTTTTAAAGTTTTTGAAGTAAGGCAAGCTATAGTTCAACTAAGAGCAATTCAACAAAAATGTAAAAGTACAAAGGAAGGAGTTAGGCAAAAAGAAAAGTGCAATGGAAAGATGAAAAATGGTAGAAGGACTTGCGCCTAAGTATGAAGTAAAAACAACCTTATTCAAGAACAGTATGTGAGAGCCCAGGCCTGGAGCCAGGCTGGCCTGGTTTGTGTCCCTGCCTTTGCAAGGATTTGCTGTGCAATCTCCAGTAGTTTACTTAGCTTCTCTGTGCTTGTATTTTCCTGAAAAAATGGAATGGGAGCCATCATATATTACTTGCCTCCTGGGGTTGCTGGGAGAATACAATGGGCTGATTCCCATAAAACCTTTTGAAGCATATGAAGTAAACCCACAAGTCCACAGTCCACTGGTCAAAGTGAAAGCCTGGGCTGGGGAGGCCCAGGGCAGGAAACCCTGTATCTGTTTCATTGTCAGTTCTGTGTGATTTTATAGTTGAAATTTTTGAGTTATCTTTTAGAAGTGGGCATTTTCTGTTTCTAACCACTCATTCATATAACTATGTGAGCGAAATCACTTTTTAAAAGTATTTTTATTTTCTTGAAATTACTGTGTATACACTGGTCTCCTCCACTAAACTGTAAACTCCTGTCCGTAGGAAGCGTGATCCATTCCTTCTTCAGCACTCAGTTCAATGCATGGAGGAAAGATTTTCAAAAGGTTTAACGGGAATCAAAAGGCTTAATTTTAAAGTAAATCCCTGCTAGTAGTACAGAGCCGAAGTCCAAAGACCAGTCGTGAAGTCGGCAGGGAGGTGAAACAGGGTTTAGCAGGGCCAGCTCTTGAAACAGCTCCCTGGAAAGGTTGCTTTTCTGCTTTTAGGCAGTTGGAGCAAGGCTTGCGTGGAAGTTGACAGTTTCGCTTCACCAGCAGTAACTTAATGCTTTAAGGCAGAAACAGGAAGTTCAAAGTGAAGCCTGGTTGGGGAGGGAGGAGATGGAGGGCTACAGGGGCTACCCTTGAGTAGGAAACGGGAACCGAAATGGGAAGACGCTGTATATTTATTATTATCATTATTTACTGTGCCAAGCAGACTCCACCCACGTTTTCTGGCGGGGTGGGGAGAAAAAAATGCGAGCGGAGGAGTAGGCTGGCATCTGCTGGCAGGAAGCGAGGCGGGCCGAGGCTTCGCATTGGCTACCGCTGCTGTTGCGAGTTTATATATTTGTGATAGCAACCCAAAGTCAGATCACAGCCGGGATCCTGGGAAGCTCTTGCAAAGTCGACGAGATCAGGTACCTGGCAGAGCTCCCAGGCCCTCCGATTGCTTTCTGTTTAGAGCAAGCTGAGCTGGAAGGCGGTTTCCCCAGAGCCCCAAATGCTCCTCGCTCAGCACCTGCAGTACCTGGGTGCCTTGGCTGTCTCCTTCTGGAGAGGTGTGACTGGTGAGCTGTCTTCTGTCGTTCTGTAGGACAGGCGATCCTGCCCCGGCCAGGTGAAGCTCTCTGGAGACCATGACCAAGAAAAGGGTCGCCGTGATAGGCAGCGGAGCGAGCGGGCTCTCGTCCATCAAGTGCTGTCTGGAGGAGGGCTTGGAGCCGGTGTGCTTTGAAAGGAGCTCTGACATCGGAGGGCTCTGGAGGTACCAGGTAAGCCTCCTGGCCCCTTGGTTCTGGAAGCCTTCCCTACAGTGAGTGCAGGGGACCTGTGAGCTTGAGCGAGAATAAACCGGCTTGTTTGCAGCCTGCTAACCTCTTGTCCGCAGCAGTCCCTCGGGTTTTAGGCAACTTTCTCTTTTGCTGGGTGACAAAATTCAACACAGGAATCACTTGTTTTCTCTTTTTTATTGTCTCTGTAAAACCACGGAGATATGAATGGGCTAACAAAACAACAGCATTAGAAATGTATCGGAGTTAGAACATTTAGAGTGGTTGTTCCAGTTCTGCATTAATAGGTAAATGAGTTAGAATTATCTGCTCACAGCTCCTCCCAGGGATCTCCCATTTTCAATCTGTAACCTTTGAAAAGTATAAAGTCCTTTGCCTTAAGAGGGCAGAGGGCACTTGCACCTGGATTTACTTTTCCTGCGCATGCATCTCAGACTTAAAGTTGAATTGTTTTAATGTGCACATCCAGCCCTGCAACTTGTAACAATTTTATTCAATTATCTAGTTAATTATAGTTATGCTTGCCCAGTGTCACAGTGTCACCTATCTGCCTTCCTTGATCTCCAGATGGGCGTGTGATTGCTTGCTTTTTTACTCACTTTCTGATAGGAATGGTATTGAGGTGCCATGGTGTACTTCATATCTCATAAAAACACAGTATTGGCTAACTACTTAAAAGTGGGTTTATGGCATCCTTTACTTGAATAGAAATACAATCCTTTTGCATCTTGGCTCCGTTTGGGGGAATACAGAACTCTAATTGACAATAATCTTTGGTCAGTGTGCAGCCAAAAATATGAACTATTGCATTCTTCCATAGAAAGTTTTGGGACTGTGCTAAATGTATCTTATCCAACTCATTTGAAATAAATTTTGTTGCATTTTATTAATTTGTTAGGTAGCATGTGAAATTTATTTTTTTCTGTCCATACCTTTCTCAATATAATTTGAAATATTATCTATTAAGCATTTACTGAATTTAAATACTCTAGAGAAAGCCAGTTCAAAGAGCTTGCCAGTCTAATAGGGGAGACATGGAATATGGTGCAAGATATTTTATGAGACAGGGGTTTTTGAGTCTTAAGCTGAGAAATGGGAATTTTGTTGGAAATGAGGCAACATCTAAGATTTTAATTGGGGCAGTTATACAGTCACAACTTCAAATATTTTGGTTGAAATAGATGGGATAGTTTAAAAGAGATTTGAGAGGATACTCATAAAATGTTTTTAAAGGTCAATAAAATTGAGAACTTGAGTTATGGGGCTCAGAAATGGGAGTGATCAATTTAGTTAGACTAAATTCTTCAATAAAAAAGGGAGAAAAATAAGCCTGAGTATGGATGAATCTAACAGACACTCTTTTTTGGCCATTTAATGTTTTGCAATCCCCAGTATTTCAAAATCTGTTTATTTTGTTTAAAAAGGAGGGATGAAGTCCTAATTGGTTAAGGTGATTTTCCATACTCTAGGAAGGGTTAAGAATTATAATGGATTTGAAACTGTGGTTTGTGGAATCTCAGACTACACATTTGATATGGCCTTTTTCTTTTTCTTTTTTGAGACAGGGTCTCACTATGTAGTTGAGACTGACCCGGAACTCACTATGCAGCCCAGGCTGGTCTCAAACTCACAGCGATCCTCATGCCTCAGCCTCCCAAGTGCTGATATGGTCTTTTTTCATGTTTAGAACTTTGGCTGGGACAGGTAGCATTCCGAGGGCTGGCTGAATATTCCTCTATGCCCAATATTGTCTTCACGTGCGTAGGTCAGGTTTCCCTCAGTGGTCTCAGTGTAGCTGGACTTCTTGTATGGCTGCCAGCTCACACTAGAGCGGGCCTTCTGTGAGATCTAGGCAGAAGCTGCAAGACTGCATATCATATGGCTTAACCTTGGAAGTCACTGAATGCCAGTGTAATAAAGATACTCAGATTCAAGGGGAAGGGACTACAGAGGGTACAAGTATGGGAAGGTGTGAAGGTTGTGTGTGTGTGCACATGTGTGTGTGTGAACTCAAGAAGTTTTTGTTGAAATTAGCATTTCTTTCAGAATACTTTTTCAAATGTATATGTCTACTTACAAGTTATAAATGGAATTCTCAGGTTGCCAGAAATACTTTCTTTTGCACTACAGGAAAATCCCGAAGAAGGAAGGGCCAGTATCTACAAGTCAGTGATCATCAATACTTCTAAGGAGATGATGTGCTTCAGTGACTATCCGATCCCAGATCATTACCCTAATTTCATGCACAACTCACATGTCCTAGAATATTTCAGGATGTATGCCAAAGAATTTGGCCTTCTAAAGTATATTCAGTTCAAGGTAAGGAATTTTGCAGGTGGCTCTGTCCTTGAAGTCATTCATTGGCTAGATGAATAACGTGGCTTCATTTACCAGTGCAAAAGTGTAAAAATTGGCTTGATATGCGCACACACATACACACACAACACACACATATCCTACCCACACAGTAATTCTACTCTTTGCTTTCTCTGTACCTGAAAATTATCCATGGAAAGGTCTCTCTCTTATATATTTTGGCTGCAGATAAAGGAAGCCACTATTTGATTATAATAAAACAGATGAGGGGAACTGATACATATAGAAATTTAAAATCTTCTAGTTCTACTTGTCCACTATTCCTTAGCTCTACTTTCCTAAGCAATTTCCAATAAATTATTTTATGTAAATAGCACCACAACCCAGTGACGTCACTATTAGGAGGTTACTGAGGAAAAGAATACTGCATTGGGGAACAAAACCCTGAATTCTGGTCCTGGTTCCACCACAAATTAACGTGTGATCTTAGACTCATAAGTTTCTCAACCTCAAGTTGTCTTAGTTTCCTTGTTTGAAAAACAGTGTGACTGTATTAGATCACTCCTGATTTCTTCATGCTCTGAAGCATGTTGGCAAACCTTTTAAACACTGAGTGCCAAACTACAACCCCAAACCCACTTATTTATCACCAAGTGCACTGCAATTAAACCTGAATACTGAGGTTTTAGTTTAGCAAAAACTCTACATTAACATGTTTCATCTCAAAATAAAAACACAACACACGTGCCGTAAGTTCACCACCACTGCTCTACAGTCTTCCATAATTTTTCTATAATTCATAACCATGGCCATAAAAGAAGATATTTATCACAGTGGGAAAAAAGCTCAAACCTCCTGCCTTATGACCATGGGACCTTCCAAAGTCAAGTCATTTACAGCCAAGTGGTGCTTCTCTTCACTTGTTTCAGCAATACTTCTGGAATAAGTTTGTTACTGTAGTAAGCAGGGAAGATGAGAGCCCCCCCCAAAAAAAATCAGTAATTCTACAATCTAGTTGGGAAGAAAGAAAAATGTACTTAATATGTATTGATATGTAATTAATAAAAATAGAGTTACAGAGTGGTAAGCGCTAAGAGGTCTTTACATCACAGCTCCTAGAGGGATGGTCAGCCCCTGAGGGAGAACATGAGGCATCGGGCTTAGGGCAGGTGTTTAGAGGAGATGAGGTCCAAGCTGAGTCTTGAAGACTGCGCAGGCATCTGCTAAATGAAGGACTGAAAGGGTGATCCAGGGAGAAGTGCCGGCCTGTGTAAAATCACAGTCAGGAGGAAGTACCAATAGTGCAGGAAGGCTAGGGTAGAGGTGGCGTCTCTATTAGTCCACATGAGAATATATTCTGAGTAGAGCAACACGTGTTTATTATTTGTTTTCTTTGAGAGAGAAAATCTGTATCACTGACTGTCCTATCTCACAGCTTCTTTCTTTACAGTTATTTACAAGATTGGAATGTATGGAAGCCAATGAGAGATTCCTTTACATAAAATGAGAGCTCCTGAGAAGTTTTCCTACTCTAACAGGCATGGGAGCTCTGTATCTCAGTCACGTGTTTAGGGGTAACCAGTGAGAACAGGACTGGGGTAAGAAGAAACCAGAGGGTTCCGGCATGTGAAGTTAGCAGAGAAATAGGCGTGTGGGGCACAGAGTCACCAAAGCACAGAAGAAACCGAGGCCTCACTTAGGCATCGCAGTGCCTGAGTGCATGGTCCAAGAGACACTTGCAACTTGCACTTTTCTAGAAGCAGAGGAGAGTACATTAGTTTGCCAACTCTGTTTTACTTATTCGGCCTCATAGAAGTTTTCTCACTCAAAGAACAGCCCCAAAGCAGAACAGTTCTTTATGAAACCCAAATATCCCTTCAGGAGCCCTATGGGGCGGTGCCTATGATATTAGCCCTCAGAGTAGGGTTCTGCAGGGAGTCATGTCAGGGAAGATGTCTGCTGCATGGGCTGCAGTGACTGCCCCTGTGACCGTCATTTTTCCTTTCAGACCTCTGTGCTCAGTGTGAAGAAGCAGCCTGATTTCTCTACATCGGGTCAATGGGAGGTGGTCACTGAGCACGAAGGGAAAACGAAGAAGGACGTCTTTGACGCAGTCATGGTTTGCACCGGCCATCACACCAATGCTCACCTACCCCTGGAAAGCTTTCCTGGTGAGAAAACTACCAGTATGAAAGACCCTTGAACGCTTGAAAGATGCCACGGTGACTTGTGTTATTGCCACTTGGGGTGTAGAGACAATGGTCTTTGTGGAAATGAGAGGAAAATTAGAGCTCTATCTATAGTTGTGCCACACAATGCTGCCTCAGTCCATGAAAGGCTGCCTATACAATGTGATAAGAGGGTAATGTTGCTGTAAACTCCCATTGCCTGTTGTAGTACCAGAGCACAAAGAACATCACTCACGTGTGTGTGGTGACGGTGGTGTATGCAAACCTGCACCGTCAGTGTGTACAGTTAGAACACAGAAATTATGTATGGTATATAATACTCATACTGGTCTACTTCCTATACTAATCATTACAGTGTACCCTTCCTCCTTATAAAAAACTTTGCACCATGTCACACCACAACAGTCACGTTTACTATGTCTCTTGATTCGATCTGTGGCGTAAGTTTGTATAAGTACATCTATAATGTTTGCACATTGATAAAATCAACTTATCAACTTTATCGATACTATCAAACCTTTCTTAGAATATCAGTAATCCCTGTAAATGACATAGGAATGTCTTCAGTTTTGCAATGAAGCTAGTTTTCCTAAAGATCCAAAGAAAAACTAGTGTTTTTGCTGAGCATTAGTTCAGGCTAGGAGTTTCTCAGCCATTGAAAAAACAGAAACACTGCGTTCCTAAGGGTGAAATGAAAGCTTGAAGGATTTAATTTCAGCTTTTGGCTTAGATTTTCATTTTTTTAAAAATACACTCTATTTGAACTTGGGAATATGCAAACATATATATATATATTCTAAGTGAAATGGAAACAGGAACGGGTATTTAAAGGAATTAAAAAAAACAGAATGGAAATTTTCTGAAACAATTTGGATTTGTGAGAGCAAATCCAAAATCTACTTATGACAAGGGTATCAAAAGTCCTATTCTGAAACTGTGAGAGCAGCAAATTAGCCAAAATGTTCAGAAAAGCAAGAGAATAGAAGGATAAAGGGAGAATTTATACAGAATGCATAAATTTTAAACTGTGGGGGAAAAACCCAAAACGAGAAAACAAGTAACTTGGTAAATGAAATCCATCATATAAGCCATCACCCAATAATTGTTTTCTCTTCTCTTACAGGAATTGAAAAATTCAAAGGACAGTACTTCCACAGTCGAGACTATAAGAGCCCACAGGGATTCACTGGAAAGAGGGTTGTTATCATTGGCATTGGGAATTCTGGAGGGGATCTGGCTGTAGAGATTAGCCACACAGCCAAGCAGGTTTGGATCAATAAGTGACTTAGTTTGCTTTGCTCTAGCTTTAATCTTACCAAGAAAGTAGACCCAACGAAGACTATAAGACCTGTACCTAGCCCCACTGTGTGAAGGGCACATACAAGGCAAGGTTTCACTACCTCAGTTATCATGAGCACCGCTCATGGAGCAGCCATAGGCACCAGTTGGATTTCCATCATTCAGCTGGCCTCATGCTAAGGAATTAGTTCATGAATGCAGACTGTACTCGTGATGCCAGTTAACCTGTGGCTTTAATGAAAACCAAATCATTCCTGGGAGAGATTGTCAGGATGTAGAATTCAGTACGGATCTTTTGTTGGCCAAAAGATGCGCCATGTTCTTATGTAAAGGAAAGTACACTATGGTCACTGAAAACTTTTCACTCACAGGATGGTGGGTGAATTTTCCTTTTCACTTTCTGAATGGTAAAAAGACTCTTTTATCTTTCAAAAGACAATGTGGCCATCAGTATAAAGAGCACCCACAGTGTGGTACATACAAGCAGCTTACACCAGTCCTTGCATAGTTAGGTAACACAGAATGACAATGACTCTAAAGCAGTTTCTATCTCCTTGGTATATTGGTTTGTTTGTTTTGGTTTATAATAGATTTTTCTTTTTTTGTTGTTTTGTTTGTTTGTTTGTTTTTTGTACTGGGGATTGAACTCAGGTCCTTGCGCTTGCAAGGCAGGCCACTGAACCGCTGAGCTAAATCCCTGGGCCCTCATAGTTTTTTCTTGTTGTTTACTTTACTCATCAAAAGTTATACAGCCTGTACACCAAACTGCTTGATTACTAAGACTATGTATGCTCTTTCAACTCTGACATTAAAAACAATTATGATAGAGGGTAAAGTTACTGTCGGTGAGCAGTATGTGTGAAGCAAAGAATTATCCCTCCTCTGTAGATGGACATCTTTTTACATGGTAAGACAAAAGATCATAGAGCAATATACTTATATGCCTCACAACTCTGGAAACCACCTCCAAAGTGTTATTATAGAAAAAAATGATACTTTTGGCAGGTAACTGAATGACAAATCATCAGTTTTGAGCATGAACTTTAGTCAACAGAAGACACAGAAAGACTGACCAGTTTCCTGCAATACTATTAATTTTAATTTTTTTCATTAGATATCAATACAATATTTCTTAAGTAAAGGTCCTGGAGTCAGTGAGACATTGTTGGAAATTCAGCTTTGCCGCTTACAATCTCCAGTTATGCTCATCCTCTCCACACCTCTCATCCATAAGCTAGGGCTGACAATGGCTTCCTCAGGAGGCTGTTGTGTTGGTTAAATAAGAATGAATGCAGGACTCACTACAGTGAGTTCTAGTGCACAAATCTCAGTAAATGGAAGTAATAGTAATATGGTGGGGAGACTAAAAGATGTACAGTCTGTGCTCCCACGCTGGAGAATACACATTGGAAGGGACAGAAACTAAGAGCATAGAAAGTTTCACATTGATGTACAGTGGACCCTCAAATTATGACTGACCTGACATATGAATAACTTGGGTTAATTAGGTTAATGTAAGATTCGTCTGCTTCTTGTTATCTATAGTGTATACCTGAATAAACATCCAGATCTCAGCTATATTGACTTACAACCAACTTGAGTTACACCCGGCCCTTGGAAATCTATTGAGTTTGCAAGTCAAGGGTCCACTGTAAATAATTAACAAGAGGTTTTTTGGTAGTAAATGCAATGTTGATGGCATAAAGACTGAGGGTTTTGGATTAAGTAATGTTCATTTGCTTTTAACTCTCCTATTCCATGATTTTTAATGAATTCTGTGAGTGGTAGTTTGGAGAATGAAGGATTTAGAGAAAATTATCACCCTGAAAGGTCAGCGGTACCCTCATGGAGGAGACAGGTTCGATCTGGATCCTAAAAATGAATAGGCTTAAGAAGATTAAGAGGAGGGAGCGCATTTCAGGTATAATTGTACTGAACAGAAATTCGGCGGTGGATCAAAGCATGATATATTCTTGGACAATGAATATACCAATTTAATTGTAAGGTTAATATTCAGGAAGGAAATTTTCAGTGATTTTTATAAAAAGATTGTACAGGATTAAAAAGCCAGACTAATGAGTTTGAGCTTAATATCTCTCTCTCTCTCTCTCTCTCTTTTGCTTTCTTTCATACCAGGGATTGAACTTGGGTCCTTGTGCTTGTGAGGCAGGCAGCGGCACCACTGAGCTGAATCCCTTGCCCCAGTTTGAGCTTAATCTTAAAGAAAGTGGGGGTGATTTGGAAGTATTATAAGCCAAAGTGACAAAAGCAAACAATGTTTCCCGTGCCTCAGGTTTTCCTCAGTACCAGGAGAGGGGCATGGATCCTGAATCGTGTAGGAAGCCATGGATATCCCATCGATGTGTTGATCTCTTCTCGGCTTTCACATTTTTTGTTCAAAATGTGTGGTGAAGCATTAGCAAATACACTTTTGGAAAAACGACTGACTGAAAGATTTGACCATGAGCTGTTTGGCTTGAAACCTAAACACAGGTATGTTCTCTGGACAAGAGTGGGGATGCTCATGGCCAAAACACAAAAATAAGTACTGTTAACACAGGCTAAAAGTACAACTACCTCTACCTATACAGAAGAAAGCTCATAGACTCCTAATGGTTTGAGATGTTTACCTTCTCAGCCACAGAAGACCAAGCTCTGATGGTCTGTAGGTTTTCAGTCTATCATCTCCTAGGCATTAACCATTTTCTTATTCCCCCAGATAACAGTTCTTTTTATAGGATGCCCAACAGCAAAATGGTAGTAGAAGGCAGTGCCACATTGATTCATTCAATAAATATTGGGCAACTGTTGTGAGAGAGGCATTTATCTTGGGCATAAAATACAGAGGGAAGAGGCATAGTAGTGATACCATAATAGGAATAATACCTTAACTTTTTGCTGATTTTCTATAAGACAGTCATAGTGCTAAAAGAGTTATGGGTAACATTTCACTTAATCCTTACAACACCCCTCAGACTGGTACAATTTTTATGTCCATTTTACAGATGAAATGTTGAGACTTAGAGAAAGTAAGTAATTTGCCCAAGGTCAACAAAAGCAGTGAAAGGCAGATTCCAGAAAAGAATCTCATCTTAAATTTACTAACAAAAAGAAAGACAACAGAATAGGATCACGATGCATAGAATATACTGAGAGTATTAGGGATGATGTCCTCACAGCACTAGGGAGGAAAATCGTAAAAGCATTTCTAGAGGTTGAGTTATTTTGTCCAACTTTTTATTTCTGAAAATATTCAGAACTATAGAAAAGTTGCACAATAGTAAGTACAAGGAATACCCATATAGCTTTTATTGGAGTTCGCCTATTATAACAGCTTGCTCAATTTGAATTTTCTCTCTCCCCTTTTGGGAATATAGATAGGTCCACACATAAACTTAAGGACATAAACCTTTTTAGAGAAAGTTGTAATCACTAAGACACATGCCTAAGTATTTGTCACCTAGGAAAAAGGGCATTCTCCTATAACTGTAGGAAATTTAATACTGCTAAAATGTGCTACAAAAATATTGACATTTTCAAATTTCTACAGCTGAATATAATCTTGTATACCTAGACAACAAGGCAAAAGTGGAAGAGTGACTAAATACATTTCCAGGTTGATCATGTGTGAAACCCAAAAAGTCTGAGATAAGCCAGGTGTGCTGGTGCACATCTGTAATCCCAGCATTTGGGGCGCTAAAGCAGGAGGACTGCTGCAAATTCAAGGCTAGCACAGGCTACAATAATGAGGTCAAGGCCAACTTGAACTATAGAATGAGACCCTGTCTCAAAAAAGAAAAGAAAATTTTAAACTCTAAGTTGCTCTATATGTGTAATTTATTATATGGTGTAGACAATGACTGTCTTAAGTCTACCTCTTGGGCCTTTAGAACTGGAAATGGGACTGAACAAAATGTTCATATTCTGCCAGACTGCTTGATATATGGATAGAAACTATCAGCATATGGCCTTATCATACCAAAGAACATTACTATTACTTGAGAAACCACATTATAAAACTGTTCTTCTTTCACTTCTCCAATATTCTCCCTTTGAATGCCACCCAGGATCCAAACTGTTCCTGAGATCTGGATCTGTGCCAGGCAGACATAAAGTAGGACCTCTCCAAAATGTTATGGATCGATGATGGGATATTGCTTAACTATCTCCACCAAAGTGGAATTTTACTCACATACTACTGATTTCTTTCTCTCTTCCCCCATTCTCTGTCCCTTTGTTTGGGTCATTTTCATTTTTCCTTCTTTTCATCTTTATCATCACTCACAGAGCATTGAGCCAGCACCCAACGGTAAATGATGACCTGCCAAATCGCATAATAGCTGGCATGGTGAAGGTGAAAGGAAATGTGAAGGAATTCACAGAGACAGCTGCCATATTTGAGGATGGCTCCAGGGAAGATGACATCGATGCTGTTATCTTTGCCACAGGCTATAGTTTTGCCTTTCCTTTTCTGGAAGATTCTGTCAACGTGGTGAAAAACAAGGTGTCACTGTATAAAAAGGTCTTCCCCCCTAACCTGGAAAGGCCAACTCTTGCAATCATAGGCTTGATACAGCCCCTTGGAGCCATTATGCCCATTGCAGAGCTCCAAGGACGCTGGGCTACTCAAGTATTTAAAGGTAAGTGACTGCCGGGGATTTAGCGCACTGGTTCTGACGCGTGCCTCACAAGCGCAAGGACCTGAGTTCAATCCCCGGTACCAAAAAATAAAATAAAATACAAATAAATGTGACAAGTTGATGACTTAAGTACTTGGCGGTATGTTTGATTGTGCTTATGTAATTTCTTGTAAAGAGCTACAGATACCACAGTACATGTGACCCTATCTGGGCCCAACACAAAATTAGTACTAGAAAACAAGGAAACAGTGCAGTAACAGAGTTAATGGAGTAAGAGGGAACTGCACTAGAAAATACTGTACACATCTTTGTCTGTCTAATCTACACAGATCTGCTATTATTTCTTTCTTCCTTTCTTTTAAACTGGCTGCCTCTCCCAGCCAAAGAACTAGACCTCCTTCATGGTATTTCTAGCTAATAAAAGTAAAACTTATGGTTGAACTATGAGAAGTAACTTGGAAATCAATCTCAAAATGTGTTTTTTGAGCATCTAAACCCCCCCAAAAAAGTTTCCTGTGATTACTCTGAATAAAGTATCTGTGACTCTTCATTTATAGATATAAATAATAATTCCATGGCTAAAATGAAAAAAACACAAGTAACACAGAAAGCTTTTTTTTTTTTTTTTGGTATTGCAGATAGAACTCAGGGCCTTGTGCTTGCCAGGCAGGTGCTGCGCCGCTGAGCTATACCCCTGGCCCAACAGAAAGCTATTTTTGAATGCTGAATGTCTGAGTCTGGCATGTTAGGAGGGGCTCACTGGGAATTATCAGAGCATGTCCAGAAAAGGGTAACCAAGATGGCGGAGGCCAGGCATGGTGGCACACGCCTGTAATCCCAGCACTCTGAAGGCTGAGGCAGGAGGATTGCTGTGAGTTTGAGAGCAGCCTGGGCTACATAATGAGTTCCAGGTCAGTCTCAGCTACATAGTGAGACCCTGTCTCAAAAAAAAAAAAAAAAAAAGAAAAGATGGCAGAGAATGTGAAACCTGTGCTATACAGGAAACTTGTGCTGTGTAGCCTGGAAAGAGAAGAAAACGGAATTGTGACAGTTGTTTTCACATGTTTCAGGGCCTTTCAAGTGTTCATATTACACTCTTTGACTGAGGAAGACACAGTGAGGTCCAGTGGTGCAAGTTGCATAGAAGTAGATTTGGGGATTAATTCAAGGAATAATGTTCTAGCAAATAGGGCAGTCAAACATATCACTGGCTCCCTAGAAGGTAATGAAATCCCCATGCCCAAAGATGCTTAAGGAAGAATGAGATAACTACTTGACACGAATATTTCAGAGACAAGGATTGTATTATGTAAGACATATTTCCAATCTGAAATCCTATGTTTCAGAACACTTTAGGATCAGACATGGTTAAACTCTTCTACGTAGTATGTATAGTACCTACATATCTGGGCATAAGGGCAATTGTTTGAGCTGGAGTTGTTTATATTGGTTTAAATGCTATTTGGCCTTTGTCTAGCTGTTTCCTCGGTATTAATTTCCTACTATTTGAACCGTATGTCACTGCTGAAACTTATCTGTCCTGACTGGGTGTGATGAGTTATCCTTGGCTTTAACCACACTCTTATCAAGTAAGAGTTTAGAGGGTGAGGCTTATCTTCTACAGGACTTTAGCAAACAGTATGATAGTTTATCTTTGTTTCCTTCTCTCCTGTGGTGTAAAACCTCTTTGTGGCCAGGCATGGTGGCATATGCCTGTAGTCTCAGCACCTGGTGGACTGTCGCAGAAAAGACCACAAGTTTGAGCCTCGTCTGGGCAACTTAATGACTTAGCGAGCCTCTATATCAAAATGATAATTTAAAAAGGACTGGTGATATGACTCAGTGTAAAGGCCCCAGGTGCAACCCCTAGTACCACAAACAAAACAAAACAAAAAACCCCAAAACCACCTTTCTGTTATCAATAGATACCAGTGCAGGTATGCCTGTCACTCCCTGCTTTTGACTGCATTGTGCCTCATTTTTCATATACTTTTAAGACCATTTATCCTTTGCTCATGTCCACATTTCATTCCCCAGTTGAAAGATTATGTAAGACAGAAAGTGAGTTGGTTGTAAGACAGAATAGAACAAAAACTATTTCCCAAAGACAAAGAAAAATACAGTAAGGTATATGTACTGATACAGATGAGTATTTCTCATTTGAAATGCATAACACCAGAAGTTTTGGATTTAAGATTATTTTCAGATTTTGAATATTTGCATATACATAATATCTTGGGGAGAGGTGAAATTGATTTATTTCTCGTATCCCCTATATGCATAACCAGAAGATAATTTTTACAATAGTTTTACTGTACCTGTGTTTTGACTATGATTTGTTACATGAGATGAGATCAGGGGTAGAATTTTCTCTGTGACATCTTGTCATTGCTCAGACTTTTGGATTTTGGAGCATTTCAGATTTCTGATGTTTAGATTAGGAATGTTCATCTTGTATCATATTTTGGTGGTGGTGGGATACAGAGATCAAGTGAATTACAGCATTCAGAAAATTATCCTGTACTTTTTTGAATTCTCCAGGTCATAATGATTACTACTAATAGGATTATTATTTCTACTAAGTTAATTTTACACTTAAATGTTTAATTTTTTTCTCTTTAGGGCTGAAGACATTGCCCTCACAAAGTGAAATGATGGCAGAAATAACTAAGATTCGGGAGGAAATGGCAAAAAGGTGAGAAATTCCTCAGATATATATATATAGATATATTATATATATGGTGTTATTTTTTCTTTTCTTTTTTTCTACTTAATAAGAACAATATTGTACTAAATGGGGAGGAGGGGGGAGAAAAGTGTTTAAAATCCTATGTTTAGGGCCTAAAAGTCAAGTAGGGAAAAAAAAACACATGGAGAGAAAAATAAAGAAAATCAGGTGTATTATTTGGGGGACGATGATTCGAAGCACTAGCAGAACCACCAGAGGATGGAAAAGTAGCAGTGAATAAATGAGAGGAACATAAGGTTGAATTTCAAATCTGTATGTAGATTTACACACCTGCAGTGACTGCAGTGACTACTTTGCTGGCTGTCATCAGGTGACAGAACACTCAGGTCACAGTGGCTCTGGGTGTGAGAAAAGTCACATGATTTGGGAAGGTGGCAGAATGAGCAGGCTACTTAGGACTTTGGTGAACACACTAATTTAGTATTCTTAATTTAAGAACTTGAGCTCAGTCCCTGGGTGGTTTCTATTTGGATAAAGTAGAAGTTGATTATTCTAGGCTCAAAGAGGCGATTTTCTTCCACTGATTATACATCTTAGCATAATTGTCCCCTACCTTAGGGGAAGAGAAATTTTTATTTAACCACCACCAGGCAAGTATTCTCCTATTTTCTTCAAATTTCTATAGTACTGGGTTTGGTGACACACACCTGTAATCCTAGCATTTGGGAAGCTAAGGCAGGACAATCACACAAGTTGGAGGACAGTCTAGGCTACACAGTGACTTCAAGACCAGCCTGAACTACATAGCAAGACCCTGTCTCAACAAACAAACAAACAAACACAAAAACCCCCACTGCTATAGTAAAGTTTCTTCATCCCATGCTTCCTCCTGAGCCCCTGCATTGTAACTCCCCTTCTTACTTTCCAAACTGCTTTCTTAAAGATCATCCACAGCCATCTTCAGATTCCCTCTTCTCACTACTGAATTCGGCACTCCTTCCTTCTTGGAGCCATTTCTTCATTGAGTGCTTTCTTTCCCTTCTTTTCTGACCTATACCACCTTAGTTCAACTCTCCTGCTCTTGCTTTGACTAAATGTTGTCTAACCACCTTCTGTAATCAGTTCCCAAGGACAGAACTGAACTGTTCACTGAGAGTTGACTATGCACATACCCAGCATTTCATATTTACTTAATCCTCCTATCAACCCTTCAATGCAGTAACTAGTGAACCTTTTACCTTCTAAATACCACAGCTCTTGACCTACTAGTATAGGAAGAATAAATGCATGTGTACGAACCCTTGAGCTAAATAATCCCCAAAAAAGAAAGCTCTCAAGTTCTATTGTAAACCCTCTTCTCTGCTAAACTTTAGTACCACTTCAGTAAATTCCCATTTGGCCATCTGTCAGTGCCCCAAAAGTTCATCTTACCCGTTTTACCTTGAATTTCTTTTCCATCATGTTTTCCTGTCCTTGTTTTGGGGTTCTTCAGTCTCAATTAGCTTGACTTGACTTTTTTTCTTAACTTCTTTTCTGTCCCACTGTTCTTTTATTTTCATGGTAGAAAGTAAAAAGTGAAAGTCACTCATTATCTCTGCAAATCCTACTTCTTTCACATTTCACTGTGAATCACGTTTTTTCCTCCAAAAAGGCTTTTTATTGCCTCATATCTGCACTTGGTATAATCTACCCATCTGGAAGGCCACTTCCTGTAGATAAATCACCCTCCCTGTCCTTTCAGGATTCCAAATTAACAGTGATGCTGGGAAGCCCTGCTGATACAGGAAAAATACAACTCCTAAACTGCTAGATCTCAGATGTGCCAATTTTGTGTTCCCCAAATATCAAAGAATGAATATCAAGGGACAGTGAAGGTTAAGAGTAGGAAAGGTTTATTAAGAGATAGCTCTTGAGAGACAGGAGGTGTCCCGAAAGTGGGTTGCCACCAAGGGCCTTTCTTGGGGCTCATTTATCTCACTAAGTTGTAATGTGAGGACCATGGATCAAGCCATAATCAAACTATAACCAACCTATAGGATTATCCACTTACCAGTCCAATTATTTAAATGCAGAATGACATTTAAATGCAGTTAGACATTTTTCATTAATTTTTATAGGATAGTATAACAGGAAGTATAAAAATGGCAATTTTATCAAATTTATTCAATAATTTTTGTGTGTATCTTAAAACATTCAATGCACAACAGTGTTACAATCTGAGTAGCAGTATCTAGTCTCTGACTTCTTTTTGCGTTATTGCCTTTCTTTGAACAACACACTTTACACTATCACATTGACCTTTTTTTCTGTGGGTGACACAATTTCAGTAAAATATCTACACAAAACATAATGGTGAAGACCTTAATCATAGACATCCTGGTTGGCCTTTTGCTAGCCCATCTTTTTCAACTGTTTGGTCTATTAGACCTAATCTAAATTGTAAATTACTTTTTGAAGTATGCAGAAGGTGCATAAATACTTTATAATATTTTTTTCCTCGCTTTTTGATTACAGGATAGCTTGTCAGATGTTGGTCAATGTTGTCAGTGCCACCCATGGAATTATTATAATCATTGATCACGGTTGGAATTTTAAAAAATTAATTTCTTCTTTCAAGTTCTATCATTTCTGTATTATGTATATGTGCTGCTGAAGCAAGCTATATTATGAATAGTTGACAATGAGGATGCATCTTTTCGTTTTTCCGTTTCATAACAGAGTTTTCTTCTCTACTGTGCTAACATTTCTCCATTTTTCATTTTCTCTTTTGCAGATCTTTTGGCACTTCCTTCATGTTCAGTCTCAATCTCCCAAACATGTCCATTTCATATTGTAAAAGAGTATTACTGAGTTCTGGAGAAGTATAAAATTATAGCTAATATACTTACAATAAAAGCTTTTATAGACTATAGGTTATAGGCTGTTTTTCACAAATAAAATAAATACAAATTAGTAAAAGAAAATAACCAGAACTTATTATTAGATTTCACTAGAAACAGACATCCAGGGCAAATACAATAATCTAAATAAAATATTTTATATAAAACAAAAGAAGTTGATGTAAAACAAATAAACAGACATAGGAGTGCATCTCGTACAAACAAGGACTGGTTAAAATGACACCTGCCCCAGCCATGAGTGGGTTAGTATGTAAACAATACCTGCTCTGACTAATGCCCAGGGTAAACTGTTTATAAGTATAGCTGCTTAGCTAACCTTGATCCAATAGGGAAAGAGTCATGTAGCAAGGGTGGAAAGAACAAATGTCTTTGGGAAGAGATGGGTCCAGGTACTCTGGTCACCCACTGGGGCGACTGATACCTAGCTGGACTTCCAGGACCAGGTGGTGCTAATTAGAGTACACTCTCAAGTTATTTTTTATCCCTCAGGGAGGCATGCGGGCCTGGCCTTCTTTAGACGTGCCTCCAGCCACAATTTTGATGTCTATAGTTTTCACTGACTTCCTTGAGACCCCAGTCCCTCTTTGACTGTATATTAAATTCTATCTAATTTAGCTGCCTATAATACTGCCATTTAGACCCTGCCACCATTGGCCTCATAAAATAATAAAGAATCCCACACTTGAGAATTTCTGTGGTGAGTTTTCTCTTCACAAAGAGTTCTCCGGATCTTGGCAGGCTATGTCTGACACTACATACATTCATGTTTTCCATAAGTGTAAGGCAATGCCCACAAACATTCCATGCATATATTCTGTGCCACTCCTACATTTCTCTTTACCCTGTGGCTCATCTGATCTGCAACTTTCACATCCTTCAAGGACCTAATATGATATCCCTCTTTTAACCACCCTCTCTACATTTCTATTTAGCAGTCAAAGCCTGAAATAACCTTCCCTGTTTCATGCATATCAGTCTTGTCTCCTATAGTCGATCAGAAGATCTGTAAGGATGGTGACAGTGTCTTATCTTTCTTCACCACTTTGTACAATGCCTAGCCCAATATCAAGCCAATAACAAGCACTCAGAAAGCATGGACTGATGAATGGACCGGTTGATTAATTGAACTGTTGACAGACCATAGCTTCTGTCTTCTTTACTTCAGGTATGTGGACAGCCAACGCCATACCATTCAGGGAGACTATGTAGAAACAATGGAAGAGCTTGCTGATTTGGTGGGAGTCAGGCCCAAGCTGCTCCCTCTGACCTTCACTGATCCCAAGCTGGCCTTACACTTATTCACTGGTCCCTGTACTCCAGTCCACTACCGTCTTCAGGGCCCTGGAAAGTGGGAAGGGGCTCGAAAAACTATCTTAACCACAGAAGATCGTATCAGGAAGCCTCTGCAGACAAGAGTAACTGAAAAGAGCAAGTCCATGATTTCAGCAGTGACAATGGGCCGGTTTGTGCTAGCTGTCGTTTTCTTTGCTATAATTATGGCTTCTATTTAGATGTTCCATTGTCAGTGCCCTAGATTTCACTGGGAAGCTTGTTCTAGAGATGCCTTTAGAACCAACCAACTCTAAGCTTCATATTGCCTAGAAATCTTTCATTTCTCTTTCAAAAGCATTAATCTTTTCCCTACAGTAAAATCTAGGTTTATTTGAATGGACTTAATTTCCATTCCTCTCTTGATCTTTTTTTTTTTCATTCTAGTAATATCTAGACTATGTGCTCAGATATTTTTAGTCATCTCCTTATTAAATATGATAGTGACCCTAAGTCAGCGTCTATAAGAAATTATTGTGTAACTCTTGTTCTCATAGAGTTTGGTTTCCTATTAGAAGCTCAATTTTTTACTAATACTGTAACTAAATGTACATTTTCTGAATTATGAGATACAGTATTAGTCTTACTATGGTTGTATAGATAAGACATATAAATATACCTCAGAGATTTTACTTGCTATTCATTAATATACCTGATAATTGGTCAGTTTTCTTCCTTTCCTTAAGGAATCTATCTTTATTTTCTTAATAAAGTAAGTACTTTCCACTTCTGACTGATAGATCATTTGAATAATTTAGCACTACCAATAAATTCTACTTGGTTGAGATATATAAAAATTTTAAATTAGCTATTTTTTAAAAATCTTAGTTTCCATATTAGGATCCAACAAGACTTTAGTTTATAAAATAAGTGGCTGCTGGGCTGGGATTTAGCTCAGTGGCACCATGCCTGCTTTGAAAGTGCAAGGTCCAGAGTTCAATCCCCACTACCCCCACCAAAAGAAATTGGCTGCTAACTGTTGGTGGTGTAAGCTAAAAATGTGACTTGTTTCCCCTAACTCTCCTCTTCCTATAAATAGAATCTAAGTTTTTTAAAAAAGTCACTTATGTCTTAAATTAGGAGTGATATTAACTAAATATAAGGGTATTTTGCTTATACAGAGAAGTTCAGAGCAAATGAAATAAAAAGCAGGGACTTAGGTTTTCATCCCAATATTGCTGCCTGTGTATCCTCATCTGTGAAGTTTCGCTCTCTTCTGGGTTCATGGAGAAGTGACGTAAATGTCAGTGTTCAGGCACCCTGAGTCCCAGGAAGATAGGTACTGGAAGTACCAGTCAGGCGTATGTTCATAAATAGCTGTTGTGTAATATGTTTGTAAGTTTTTTTATTGCTGCCAATTACTTCACCATCAAAATAAATTTGAACAACTGAAAGAACATTAGACTAATATATACTTAAGATAACTACAAATATGAGAACTAAAGCTTCTTCCTAATCATATAAATGTTTGGACAACTGCCACCATTTCACCCAATTTACTCTTTGAGAAGAGGAGAATTAAGGATTGGTATTACTTTCCTAATCTTTGTAAATCTGAGTTGGGCATCTATTAAAAGGGCTCTAGTGGACCAGAGATTTAGCTCAGTGGCACCGTGCCTGCCTCACAAGCACAACAAGGTCCCAAGTTAAATCCCCAGTACCCAGAAAATAAATAAAAATAAAAGGGCTCTAGTATTTTTTTTATCTACAGATTATTCTCATTCAAAAGTAAACTGAAGATCTCTTGCTTCTTTTTAAATTTTTCATTTATGCTATAAGTTTGCCTCTCTGGTGGGATAGAAATGTACTCAATTAACAGTCCTCTAATTATATATTGTAATTCCTACTTATTTCCCCAGTGTTCTCTTTAAATTTATTTATTGTTTGGTACTGGGGATTGAACTCAGGATCTTGTGCTTGCGAGGCAGGCACAGCACCACTTAGCTAAATCCCTGGCTCTTAAAGTGGGTAAATTTAAATTGACTAGACTGTCATATTTTACTTATGTGTAAAGTTACAAAAAAATTCACTGGTTGATTTCTAAACCAAGCTGAAGGTAAGATGTAAGTAGGATAATACTTTGTTAACTCAAAACAATTCAAGATACAAAGGCTTAAAGTTGGATTTGCACTAATATTTATTAATGTACATATTCTGCTTTTAAATTATATTAAAATTGATATCATCTTCTCCAATTATATTAAACCTGCTTACCAAAACCAAACCAAAACAAAAACAAGTATTCTCGTACCAGGGAGTGAGGAATTACTAAAACACAAATTGAATAACGTGTCAAAGTGACACAGAAGCCATCAGAAAGTGATTACAATGGCCAAATTGGAAAAAATGTGAGCAATAAAATAAATAACCTAGTATTGGACTATAACATGAAACATAAAAAACCTGAACCCGTATTGATGTAAATGGCTGAATAAATTAATAAATGAGATGGACAGACAAAACTCCCATTCAGAACTCTAAATAATTTTTATAGATATTCTCCCTTCAAGGAAGTGAAAATTAACTCTCACTTTCTTAAGTAAGCTGCACAGGTTGATCTCCTTCCAAAAATTGCAATATGGGAAGCAAGAAAAATAACTCTGTAGCAGAGGAATCTGACAAACACTACCTCATGTAGGTGATTAAGATTAACATTAATAGTGATAATCATGTTAAAGGTATGTACCTTTGATAGGCTATAATGAGGTCATTTTACCTTTGTGGTATTCCTCTCCAAAACCATAAGCCCATCTTACCAGGAAGAAAAGAACTGGACAATCTCAAGTTGAGGAGTACTTTACAAAATACCTGAGTACCTCAAAACTGTTGAGGTCACCAAAAACAAGTCTTACATATTGTCATAATATAAGTCTCAGGAGATATGCCATCTAAATGTAATGTATCCTAATGTTACGGGAGGAATCAGTAAGTGACACAGAGCGGCTGCAGAATGGAAATAAAATAACAAATTTACTAATCGACAAGGGTGGATCGCACATAAACTGCCTGGATTGACCCTCGTTGATGAGTAAACTTGTTATTTTACTTCCATTCTGTTGTCTGTGTGTCACTTAGTGATTCTTTCCATAACATTGGAACAGAAAAAGAATACTGAGTAAAAATTAGGGGAATATTTATTATTTTATTGGTTGTGACAAATGTACAACACTAAACTGTTAACAAAAGAGTAATTGGGCATGGGGTATGCAGGAACTTGGTACTATTTTTGCAGCTTTTTTTTTTTTAACAGTACCCAGGTTTGAATCCAGTTCCTTCTCATTGAACTACATCCATAGCCCTTCCTTCTTTCCTTCCTTCCCTCAATTTTGAGACACGGTTTTGCTAAGTTGCTAGTTTCCCAGGGTGGGCTCACACTTGCAATCCTCCTGCCTTAGCTTCCCAGAGTTCTGGGATCACAGGTGTGTACCACCACACCAAAAAATAAATTTTCTTAAAACTATTCTAAAATTGAAAATTATTTTTTAAAATGTATTCTTTTGGTTCAGGAATTAAATCAGAACCACAGTCTAGTGGAATTTTCTCAGAGGGAGAACAATATTGTTTATAGTACATTCATTTTAATTACTGTTTCACTGATTCACTCTCAAATTCAATTGATCTAATAAAGCATAATATAACTTACTATAGCAGTGTTACTTCCTTTGCTACATAAACATAGACTGTACCTGTAAAGGTGGTGACAGGGGTTGAGGGGACGGAATGGTGATACAGGTCAGAACACAGCTCCTTACAATCGCATAGAAAAGTTCTTTCTTGTAGCTAACTAAGCACATTAAGTGAGTAGCAAGACTTGTGGATGTCAAGGGAAAGCACATACAAAAATAAGGTGCCAGGGATTTAACTCAGTGGTTCCACTGCCTGCCTCGTAAGCACAAGGACCTGAGTTCAATCCCCAGTACCCAAAAAGCAACAAAATAAGGTACTATTACTGTGTTTAATACCGAGTCTGTATCTCATTACTTTAGCTAATAGCAATACAGCATATAAATGTTCCCCAGACTGCCTACTTGGAATTTCCCAAAAGTTCCATTTTTCCCCATGATCTATACTTAGTCTTGTGCAGTACTCTTGGTAAATTCTCCACCTGCCCACTGAATAACACTACATCATCTTCAAAATTAGTTCACCTGTTACCTCTTCTGGGCATAGCTTCCTGATCCCCAATGTGAACTCTGTGACCTGTGTTTGTGCTCTCATTATACCTACAGTGTTTCTCAATTATCTGTGATCAATATCCTTAAATACTGTATAATAACAAGGCCTCTTACTTGTTTCCTCTCTAAATAAACCCCTTGGAGGCAGATTGGTTCCTCCTGCCTCATGTAGTGCCGGGAACATAGTAAAACCCCAGTAAATCAATGATTAATTGAATAAACACATTTACGTGGAAAGTAAAAATACGATTGCATTTTTATTTTTCATTTTTATTTACTTTTTTGAGACAGGGTCTTGATGTGCAGCTCAGGCTGGCCTTGAACTCACTATGTATGTAGCCCAGGCTCAAACTCACAGTGATCCTCCTGCCTCGGCCTCCCAAGTACTGGGATTATAAGTGTGTGCCACCACACCCAGAATGATTGAGTTTTTAAAGGATTAAATCAAATAGTGAATACTTTCATAAAAAATGACTAAGGAGATTAAGGAGTGTTTCACATTTTGAAATGTCTGCATGGTAAACTTATTCTCCAAAAACTATTTTGGACTAGACCATTGATCTGATTCAGTTTGATATTGCTGATATTCCTTTACAGACTAAAACACAAGTGTCTGTAAATTATCTGTAAATTATTTCTTCAACCAAACACACGATTTAGAAAGTCAAAGTCTTAACACAACAAAGAAAGTGGGGTACATGTTTTCTGTCAAGTTTGATCTGGCCATGACCATGAATGTGTTGTTTAATTCCAATCTACAGATACAAAAAACTGCAGTACTCCACAAAACACTACAGATATGGGCTGTGCCCTCTCCAGGCAGACAGAACACCGAATGGGATATTACAGAAAAGAGTAGAGACTGCAAAGTATAGCACATCTTCCCCGCGCCAAAACACCTGATAACAACCCATACATCTGCCTTGACCACTGCATGGACCCTGCCTGCAAATATTTGCTCCTACCATCCCCAATAAAGCTCCTTGCTTTTTTTATTTGCCACTGATGACTTGCTCGCCTTCAGTCAACCTGCACCCAGGTGACCAGTTTCTTCTGCCTCGTTGCCTTCTACTAGCCTGCTCGGGTGGTCTTGTTTCTCCACCATTTGTCACATTTTCCTGATTCTCACGCTACCTACATCCTCAACACTTTTCCTCTTTGCTATCTCAAATTCCCCAGCTCCTCTGAAGCCTCCATCACCTCCGTTGTAATTACAGAGCTGTTTATTCCCCTGTATTTACTGAAGATTTCATTTATTTACAGATCTGTTTACTCCCCTTTTAGTGAGGACCGTTTATTTTTTGTGATAGGGTCTTCACTTGCTTCTCATTTTCTTCTCTCTTTGTGTGTGTGTGTGTGTGTGTGTGTGTGTGTGTGTGTGTGTTCTGGAAATAGAAGCAGTAAGACCCGCTTCAGGGTCCTTGGTAAAGATGAAAGAACTGGGGATGGGAGAAGGGGAAAGGTAAAGATAACCAAAAAGGAGGTACCCAGGCAGTCAAGAATTTGGTGGGGTGAGAAAAAGTTGTAAAATTCGACACTTTTCCTGCAGACTGTCTTTGGTTAAGAACAAGCGTTGTAATTAGAGAATAATGGATGTTAGACTTGAGTGGTTTCAACTCCATAATATAAAAATAAACTTTTCAACAAATAAGAGCTGTACACTCAGAAGGGGTGGCCTTTTCCCCATCACTATGCCTGACCAGCACACCTTGTAAGAAATGTGGTAAATAGTATTCAGGTGCCTGTCATTCTGTGAATGTTTACGAAAAGCTGACTCTGAGCAAGTTGCAGGCAGAAGAAGAATTAAATCTGTACCTGTCCTTTATCATGCTTTTCCACACTTTCACGTGATCTTGTTCAAATGCAGATTCCGATTTTGAACAGGAGGAACAGACCCTGGAATTCTGTATTTCTAACAAATCTCCAGGGGATACGAACGCTGCTGGTCTGTCTATAAACTCGTTCAGCGACAATGGTTTCCAACAGGAAATGAAACATGCATTTCATTGAAATACAAAGTAAGAATTCGTACTTATAAGTTCCAGTAATTATTATAAAATCCCCAATTCCTCCAAACCTGGAAGTCTTTGCCCTTTATACGTTTTTGGTGCTGCCCAGTTTCTTGAATTTCCTTTTGGAGTTAGTCACTGTGCAAGGGAATTCTTCAGCCTAGGACGTCGTTATTCTGGAGCGTTTCACTAATTTGTCTAGCAAGGTCTAGCTCCAGTTCATGTCATCTGGAATTTTCTGCTCCTCCCCACCGGCCAGAGCTTTAACCTCCAGCCCCGACTGCGTCTTCCCTTCGCCTGTACTTGCAGGTCCCTTTTCCAGTTTCCGGTAGGAAGCACCTCAGGGGCCCCCGCGGGCGAAGGCGCGGTCCGCAGGAACGCAGCGGCGCC
>NW_022900945.1:50104683-50147903 GCF_012274545.1 Fukomys damarensis | reverse complement strand
CGCCAAGGCTACGCGCGGCGAGGGTGCGGGCGGCCACGGCGCGGGCAAGGAGCACAAGATCATGGTGGGGAGCACCGACGACCCCAGCGTCTTCAGCCTGCCGGACTCCAAGGTAGGCGCCGCCGAGCTCCCCGTTGCCGCCTCCCCTCTGGGGTCTTTTTCCTTACGCTGAACCGGCTTAGTATTTTCCAGGGATGAATGTGTCGGGCGATAAATTATTCATGCGGCGCCGCCTCAGAACGCGACCTAGAGGAAAAATTCTTGTTTTTCCTGGCGTTCCGACCAGTCCGGGCCACAGAAGGTGGCTGAGTGTGTAGGTTGTAACCCGGGGCGGAAAACTAACGACGGTGGATTGTCTGCGCTGCTGGCCCTAGACAGGTTTCTCACATTTGCCTGGACGAGGTTAAAATCGTCCCCGGACGGGCCCCCGGGAGGTTCTCAAAGTGGAGATGAGGAACAGGCTCGCATCCTACCTGTAGGGTCAACTCGCCAACTCCGTAGGGAGAAAAAGAATCTGCAGGACTGTTGAGAGGCATGAAGGGATTTATTAGACAGAGTTTTAAAAATACGCTCTCAGAGAAATAGAGTGCAAGAGAGAGAGAGGCGCCTCAGTCTGGGGCTGGGTGTACTTACTTATGGGGGACTTTGGGCTGGAACCTGAGGGCCCTGTGAATCTATGGAAAGAGGCGAGGAAAGACAGTGGGCTTTTTCTGTAGAGGAGATGGTGGTCCTTTCTCAGGTGACAGCAACTCCACTGATGGGGAAAATAAGTTTAAAAAATATATATATATATGTCTGGCAGAGGTCCATTTGCAAGTGAAAGGGAATGGCCAAAGCTCAATTGCAGGTAAAAGAATGGCCAGGTTTATTGATTGGGTCTTTACGGTTTTAAAAGGCGCGTTGGGTCTTAAGAATTTTTTTTTTTTTAGGGGGGGACTGTATTTGTGTTCTGAACCTGCATTTTTAAATCAAAAGTACAATTTAAAAATGCCTTTCCTCGTCTCCTTTTTACCTATTTTTTTTTTTTGTCCTACCTCAAAACGAGTTTCTTTTCCCTCAAAATTTCTGTGTGTTTATATCATTTCTGCTCTTCTAGGAGCTCTGCCCTTTTGATCCTTCTCCTCTTTGGCATGGCTCTGAGCAGCCACCGCTTATCTGAATACTTTTGTTTGGTCTTGGGGATCGATAAAAGACATCATTTGGTTGACTGCTCAATTTTTATCCCATACTTTGTAGTTGTGGTGGCTGAGGCTGTGCTGCTTGCACGCCCAGCTGCTCCTGAAGTGAGCGAGCCAATAATTCCAGATTTCTCCAATCCCCATGAGGACTTCAGAATGTTGCCTGGGTCTGAAAAGGACAACCCACTTCTAACAACTTTCAGGAAGAGGAAATTTTTGTTCTTCCTCTAGAAAACAGGTGGAGCTCACAGCATTGTGATTGTCATTGCTGTGTCAGTAGTCATTTTTAAGAATTGTCAACATGAAGCACATTTAATTCCTTCAATTTGTCTAGAGTGGAAGAGGAAAATTGAGGGATTGAGGAGGTTGGAGATGTTTGAGTTTTCACATTTCATCATTTTTCACTGAACTGGGTATCAGAGAATAAATGGAGTTTTATTTACCACATTGGTAGCCCATGAATTTTGGATTCTGTGGCTTATTTTCTTGGATCCTGCATAAGAGCGTCATCACAGAGACAGTGACTGAAAGGGCATTTCTAGGGGTTTCCTCTCCTACTTCAGGACTTCCTCATCTTTTGGGCTGACTAGCCATCTGAATTTACTTTCTCAAGATGGCAGGCCTCATTGTATTTTTTTACCCTTTTCCTACATTGATGACTCAGGATTTAGGTACAGTGTAATTTATCAAAATGTGACAGCAGTAATTGGTGTCCTGAATGAGAGCTAGGTCACTCTTTGGGAATTGGGGTCTACTTTGGATCCTTCTTTTCCTCACCTCTGTCTTGCCATTAGTAAAATAAGAAAATTGGTTCAGATAATTCCTAAGGTGTCATACAAATCTAAATTTTATAGTTCTTAATCTACTTTCTTCCCTCTACTTAAACATCTTCAAATTGTAATTTTAATTGTCCTTTTGCCTCTTTTCCTGGTGCTTTTGTTGACTGTTTAACAGAATAAACAATCTTTCTGTTAGTCAGCTGTATTCATTCCTACCACAGAAATGTCATGGCATAAGTGGAAGGGCTTTGCTCCAAAGCTAGGCGTATTAATAGTTCATAGCTTTCAAATTCTAAACTGAAAATCCTGTCCTAAAAGTAATTGATGGAAACAGTGGTAGTGGGGCCTATTTTGCTTGGAGTGCCAGCCTTTTTTCATTGCAATAATTCAGTGGTTCTCAACATTCCAATGTTTGTGCATTAGAATCACTCAAGATTTGTTGTTGTTGTTGTTGTTCTTTTTTTTTTGGTACTAGGGATGGGGACCTTGCACTTGCAAGGCAGGCAGTGGAACCACTGAGCTAAATTCCCAGCCAATTTATGGAAAACTTGAAACATTTACAGAGTAGGGAATACAATAAAGTGAACTCTTTGTACCTGTTACCCAGTTGAAACAGTAATCAAATTGTAAGCGAATATGCATCATCTGTTCCCCAGCCCATTATTCCCCCAACCAATTCTTTTGAAGGAAATACCTTCCTTCCATACTAGATATTATTACAAATATTATCTGTAGCATTTTGGGGTGTACCTTAAAAGATGAGAGTTTTGTTTGTTTGTTTGTTTTAACACAATCACAGTATTGTCTGGGAAGCTTTTCATCTCCCAAATCCTATATCTGAATCAAACTATTAGGGTTATTCTTAGGCATATGTTCCTATAATTCAAATGCAGCCAGAGTGCACTGCTTTGAGAATATGGAGACTGAGATTTTCTCTAAAGCCAGTTCCTTATAAAAGTCCCTTCAATATTTTTGTCATTTTCTTTGGTTTATGCTTCTAATTTTTCATACTGTAGCTTTGAAGAATAGTGACAATATGGACTTTCCCGTTTTTGAAAAAGGAAACAAGCTAGTGTTTTTTTCCTTTTAATGCACATTATTTTATTGTGTAATGTTTTGACTCAATACTGTAAAGTATTAGTTACCTATTTACTTACCATTAAGTTACCTAAAGCAGGAGTTAGCGAAGTTTTCTATAACAGGCCAGATTATACAGTTTCTGTTGCAACTACTCAGTTCTGCTGCTGTAGCATAAAAGTAGGTAGATAAACAAATGAGCATAGCTATTTTCCCATAAAAACTGTATAAAAACATCTAACTCACTGGCTGTAGTTTGCCAATTCTTGGTCTTAAAGAAGAATAATGAAAAGAAACTAAACAGTTTTTTTTTTTTTAGAATCCTAAAAATCTCATATGATGATGGAATTGCCTTAGTTAAAGGAAGCTGTGTTATTGACCTTTTGCTCCTTGAAGCTCCAAAAATTTGCATCCTTACCCCTGAAATAATTAGTATAAGCCTGGCATAAGTGAGCATCTAAGATTTTGTAACTTCTCCAATTTTATAAATTCAGTTATTTGATTTCTAATTTTAAATAATTTTTTGCCAGGCTGGGGATTAAACCCTGGATGTGAGCATGATAGGCAAGTAGTCTATGTCTGAGCTACATCCCGAGGCCTTGGATTTTTAATTTTTAATGTCCCTTCTTTGTGTAACATAGAGTTGATGAGTTAGTTTAGGAATTTTAGTATCTGTAACCTTCATTACAAGCTTATATTTGCCTGTAAAAATGTATACCTGACTAGAAAATGGAAAGATACCCCCTGTTCCTACATGGCAGGGCCAATATTGTAAAATGACTATGTTACCAAAACTGATACATAGATTTAGTGCAGTCTCAATCAGAATACAATAGCATTCTTTATAAAACTAGTGCATAAAAACAATTCTAAAATTTATATGGAACCAGAAGAGATTCGGAATAGCAAAAGCAATCCTGAGGGGTGGGGGATTTAGTTCATTGGCTCTGTCACCTGCTTCACAAGCATAAGGTCCTGCGTTCGATCCCCAGTACAAAAAAAAAGTGATCCTGGATTTCAAGTTATGTCACAAAGCAACAGTGATGAAAACAGAATGGGAAGCCAGGCTTGGTATGCCTGTAATTCCAGCACTCAGGAGGCTGTGGCAGGAAGATTGCTGCAAGTTCAAGGCCAAACTAGGCTATATAGCAAATTCAGGGACAGCCTGAGCTATACATAATGAGAGACCCTGTCTCAAAAAACCAGAACCAAAACAGTCACAAAAACCAGCATGGTACAGACACAGAACCAGACATACATCAGTGGAACAAAATAGAAGATGCAGAAACATCCAGCCATCTGATCTTTGACAAAGGGGCCAAAAACATACGCTGGAGAAAATAGCCCTATCTAACAATGGTGTTGGGAAAACTGGTTATCCACATGCAGAAGAATGAGTCTAGACTCATCTCTCTCACCCTGTATTAAAATGTACCAGAAATCTAGATATTATTAAAACAATCTAATGGAAGGTAGAATAGGTAAAACTCTTGAAGACATAGGTCCAGGTAAGGACTGTCTGAACAGAACACCCAAAACCAACAAATGGGGTTACAGTGGTACAGTGGTGCACAAACTTAATTTGTTGCATAATTTGGGGGAAGATGGGTGCTGTCACATTCACGCGATGTGAAATTTGTGAGTGGAAGAAAAATTCTGCCAAACACTTCCATGCATGAAGCGAATTGTTCACATATAGAAGTGTTGGTGAATGAGGCACCTCTGTATATCAAATTAAAAGCATACCAAAGTAAAAAATCAAGAGTGAAGCGACAACTTATAGAATGTGGAAAATTTTACCAGCTACTTCTCAGAAGAGGACTAATATCTGCAATATATAAATAACTGAAAAAAAAATAGACCTCCAAAAGTGAAAGATCCGATTGAAAAATGGACAAATGAAGAGACAGTTCGCAAAAGAAGTAGTGTATGATTGCCAGTAAGTACATGAAAAAATGTTCAGCCTCTTTGGCCATTAAGGAAATGCAAATCAAAATGACACCGAGATTTCTGTCTTAACTCCAGAAACAATGGCTCTGATCAGGAACTCAAAACCAAAGAAGTGTGGTGAGGTTGTGGGAGGGAGAGACAGAGGAAACCTGCGTTCTTCGTGGTAATGTAAACTACTACATCCAGTAAGGAAATCAGTATGAAGATTCCTCAGAACACTAAAAATAAAGATTCCATTTGATAACAGCTATACCTCTTCTGGGTCTCTTCCTAAGAGTTACAGATGTCATGTTACAATGATTCATGCATACCCAACGCACTGTAGCTAAAACTTGGAAGCTGCCTATCTGTCCCTCAATGGATGAAAGGATAAGGAAAATCTGGTATTTGTGCACAGTGGTGTACTACTCAGCCACAAAGAAGGTCAAATGTCAGTCCCTTGAAGGAAAATTGATAACCTGAGATCATAATGCTATGTGAAATAAACCAGAGACAGAAGGTTAAGTATTGCATGGTTCTCTTATATGAGAAACCTAACATATAATTTAAAGAGCAAAATAAAAGATGGGAAAAAGAAGATAGATCTTCTGGAGATGGGAAGGGATGGAGATGGAGGGAGGGGCAGGGTAAAAAAAGAAAAAAGATTATGTGATGTGATTCGTATATATACCAGCTCCCCACAGTGTGTATTTATTATGTATCACAAACATACTAAAAAGCAAAACTGGCTAACCCTGGGAGGGGCAGTTTCTCCCCAGCTAGAAAGAGTTTTTGATCTGATAACACATCATAATGTACAGAAAATTAAAAATGCATTACCTGACTTGCTTTTTAAGAAAGCCATACTTTATATTTTTCTCTTCGGAGGTACTGAGAAGCATATCATAATTGCCTGCCTCCTGTGAGTTAAACCAGTAATAGGCAGTAAGGATAATTTTTAATATCCTGAGGGACTGAAAGAGTGATCTATAGACTCATGTTAAACTGTTAGCCATTTGAGCATTTTTGGCCCTAGATGAGTCTTTTTCTATAGTTTTTTTTGGGGGGGTTAAAAATAATATATATATATAATTTTTTTTTACCAGGGATTGAACTCAGGACCTTGCACTTACAAGGCAGGTGGCAGAACCACTGAACTAAATCCCCAGTCCAAGTAAAATATATTTTAATGAAAACATTTCTCACCAACTTTAAATAAAAATAATTTACATTTTAAAATATCAAGCTCATGACATCAGGACTTCATTGCTTTTGCTTAACAAACAGACCTTTCTGTGGGGCGGCGGGGAGACAAGGCCTTGCTATGCTATCAGCCTGGCTTTGAACTTGAGGCAGTCTCCATCTGTAAGTTTTAGATGTCACTGCACTTCTAAGTCCCAGTGCTCTTCAGGCACATGTTAAATATGTTCTCTTCTGTTGGAAGTCCTTGCGGGAGCTTCAGGGGTTCATTCTTAACAAATGTTTAACTGTTTGAGTTTTGCATGCATTGAAAGGATATTGTAAACTTTTTTTTTTTTTTTTTTGAGACAGGGTCTCACTATGTAGTTGAGACTGACTTGGGACTCAACTATGTAGCCCAGGCTGGTCTCGAACTCACAGAGATCCTCCTGCCTCAGCCTCAGATATTGTAAACTTGAGTAGTATGTGTTTTTTCTAATCCAGTGTCTTTATTGTATGTTTTTCTCAGTATGGATATTTCTGTACTTTTTATTTGAGTAACAGTATGAAGTTTATGAGGGTGCTATGATCCCCACCATATTTCTCATGGTTTTCAGGTGAAGGCTGAAACATTATCTGGAATTCTTAATTTGGAAATTCCTGATGAATCCGATCTGTCCCAAAGATAAAATGCCACACCTTTTGCCACAGTCTGTAGTCTTCCTGGGAGCCTCTAAACTACTGAGCACAAAATCCCTGGCATAAGTGTAGTAATTATACAGAGACTTTTTTCTATAGTTTGACTATAGATTTAATTGCTAATATTAAATCTTTTTTTTTTTTTTTTTTTGCTAATATTAAATCTTAAAAGCTGTAAATCTTAAAAGCCTAGTAGCCCACCTTACCCTGGGGGAGAAGAGTAACCTTTTAAGAATTCTTGGGTCACAATTTATTCTAGGGATGACCTACTCCTTCTTACAGCTACCTGGGGACAAAGACTTTGTATCATGGCAGCAGGATTTGGACGACTCTGTAAAGCCCACACAGCAGGCCCGGCCCACTGTTATCCGCTGGTCTGAAGGAGGCAAGGAGGTCTTCATCTCTGGGTCTTTCAACAATTGGAGCACCAAGATTCCACTGATTAAGAGGTGAAGATGTGTGTGGTTGAGTCTACAGAGTCCAGGAGCTAACTTTCTAGAATAGAAACCAGGCTGGATTGCTTTTCTCCTACAAAGAACTCTGTGAAGAACATGCCCCTTTCTGTGGCTACTTATTGTATCTATGCCATTGTTTCATAATAAGTCAGAGATCTTTTTATTACTTAGAATTATTGCCTCAAGGGCGTTTGTAACAGCTTTGTGGGTACATTCTTTAGGAGAGAGTATCCCGGATATTTTCTTTGTTTGCAACAAGTCTTAACTGGCTGGGTTCTGTTGCTTTGATTTCTACACTGTTAAGATGAAGAAAGATGACACTGTTAAGTTCTGTGTAGCTATGTAGTAATGTTATTTGTTTTTCTGTTTTTGTTATTGTCACTGTTGTTTTGCAAAGCAGTAAATAGTTCATTACTATTTAACCTTTATCAGAATAATCCTTTGTATAGTAAGTCCTTTTCTAGAAAAGTCTCACCAAAGTAGGGACAGAAGACTTTGATTTTTGTTTTTTGTTTTTTTTTTAATTTGTTTGTTTTGTTTTTGGCGGGGACAGAATACTTTGAAACGCTGCTGTACCTAAGCCTAACTGTTGCTTTATCTTTACTTATGAGTTATCAAAATATTTGTACAGAAGAGATAAATTTTAGGGAATCATTGACTTAATTTTTTTCCAAAACCTGGTTAAAACAGTTTATTGCGGTGGGTAGGGGGTGGGGTTGAGTGTTGGCAAGTACATGTCCAAGGTGATAAGAAAAGAGAAAGGGTTTACACATTTTTTCCATGACAAATTCAGAGGCTTAGGAACATGAGAGGTCATTGGTATACTATGATTTTCATGTTCTGTTTTCTAAAAAGAGCTTGTTTGACTGGTTTTCTTTTGTAGCCATAATGACTTTGTTGCCATCCTGGACCTCCCTGAGGGAGAGCACCAATACAAATTCTTTGTGGATGGACAATGGGTTCATGATCCATCAGAGGTAAGCACATTGCCAAGGACAGACTTTGGTTTAGCAGCCTCATTGTTATCAGGATTGATGGACAATAGCCCCCTATGCTAGAGGATTTCTCTCTCTCTCTCTCTCTCTGTCTCTGTCTCTCTCTCTCTCTCTGTCTGTCTCACATTCTGTGGTAGAAGACCTGTATAGTACTTTGGTTTCCTATATTATTTTTTGTATGGCCTTCAGGGATGGATTTGAAAAGGGGATTCAATAATTTTTTTCTATTCACTGTTTCAGCCTGTGGTTACCAGTCAGCTTGGCACAATTAACAATTTGATCCATGTCAAGAAATCTGATTTTGAAGTATTTGATGCTTTAAAGCTAGACTCTATGGAAAGCTCTGAGACATCATGTCGAGGTAATTTGGTAGTATTTGCCCTCTCTTGCTGTGTCTTTCTTTTGTTATATATTCTTTCCCCATAGTGTTTTTTAAGTTTTCTGTTTCCATTTCTTCTCAGGAGTCTTCTGAATCCTTTGTATATTTATGTATCCTGCAAATATTTGGGCCCCCTTCAGTCTTGTGTATTTTATCTCAAACTTGTTTTTGGTACCAGGGATCGAACTCAGGACCTTGCCCTTGTGAATCAGGCAGAGAAACCACTGAGCTAAATCCCCAGCCCTTTTTTTTCAGACTTGTTAACTGGGATCCACAGGCAGACATTTGTTTTGCATTGCAACCTAACACACACACAACTCTAACACAGGTCCCTTTGATGTAATGTTTGCTTTTTATTAGATGTGATGCACTTTTTTATTTTATCTTTTATAGACCTCTAATAGGCTATAGCCTGTAGAGTTTGAAAAGATATTTCTAGTAATATTTTCCATTGACTTCTGATGGTATTAATCAAGTTAGAAATGCCTGGTTTCTTTTCTTACAGCTATTGCAGCTTAATCTTGCTAGTTTGAAAGCTCACTTGGCAATTCAGTAGTTTCATGAGATCCTACTAGTATAGTATTCCTTGGGGGGAAATTAGTTAAAAACTAAATTAAAAATCACAATTCCTTTGTATGTACTTGAAATTTTGGGTGCTTTTGCTTAAAAACTGGTTAAAAAAAAAAAAAAGACCTGTATACTTTTCTTTCCTGTAGTTCTATTGTTTTCAAGGTCTTTATCTTTTCTTGTATTTACCTAGTGAGTAGTTAGCAAACCACATTCAGTTACTGGTTATTATTTTACAATAAGACTTTTTTTTTTTTTTTTTTTTGGTTTTTTGAGACAGGGTCTCACTATGTAGTGAGACTGACCTGGAAACTCACTATGTAGCTCAGGCTGGTCTCGATCTCACAGCGATCCTCCTGCCTCAGCCTCTCCAGTGCTGGGATTATAGGCGTGCACCACCATGCCCGGCTAATAAGACATATATTCTTGTCTGAAGAACTATGCACTGTATTTCCACTGAGCATACTTTTCAGCTGTGAGTTCAAGGCCTGCTGCTGCTAACTAGTTTTGCCATCACAGACAAGTCCCTCAATCTTTTGGGTTCTCGGTTCCTTGATTGTAAAACCAGGAGCTTGGACTCAGTGCAATCACCGTACCTTAAGTGGAGCATATCTGAATCTCAGGGCACAGGAGACTTGTGAAGTTTTTGAAAGAATAATCTTTATACAATAATTACCTGTTTAGGGAAAATTTGCAAATAATTATTTTCATTATATAAGCTCAATTAAGCTGTACATTCTTCTTAGCAGTGACCCAAAGGGTGTAAAAGTAATGAATTATGCAGCTTCTTATGACTACATTTTTGCATTATATGATTCTGGCAAAGGCAAAGCAACCAATGAATAATAGGCAGTCATAATTATATAGTGAGGGAATGGGGATTTAGCTCGATTCTGCTGCCTGCCTCACAAGCTCAGGGTCCTGAATTCCATCCCCAGTACCCCCCCCCCCCCCAGATTATATAGTGAGAAGGTTAGTATACTTTTGATATTTCTCTATTTCCTCTTTGACCTAATTTCCCTCCACTGAGGTAAGGCTTAGCATACATTTTATTAGGAATTTATAGATGAGTTTTTATGTGTTCTCATGTAATATATCTAGCTACATATGTGACTTTGGTCAAATCATTTAACCAATTTGTATTTTTTATGGTAAAAAGGAAAAAACTCTTTGTACTTTGCAGTCCTGTTTTGTAATTGAAAGTGCTTTAAGAAGTTTCAAATTCTATGTATTTTAAAGATATTACTTAATAGCACATGCTACTTTTTTCTTTTGCTTCATTTAACTGAAATCTGAGTTCTTTAAATGAAGTAGTTATTAAAATCATGGTCAGGGGAGACAATAAAACATTATTTAATTTTTAAATATTTTATTTATTATTTTTTGTTTTGAGATGGGTTCTTGCTATGTAGTTGAACTCACTATGTAGCCCAGGCTGGCCTCTGCCTCAGCTTCCTGAATGCTGGGATTACAGCCTTATACCACCATGTCTGGGCTACGTTAAATTTTTTTAAACAAAACTTTCATTTTCATTTAGTCTGTATACTTTATAGTTTTGAAATATAATTCACATAACATCCATCCACCCTTTTAAGTTGTACAGTTCAGCAATTTTTAGTATAGTCAGAGTTGTACAACTGTTACTTCAGAAACTGTTATTACTAAAAATTTCAGAGTATTTGTAAGAGAAACTTTAGCGGTAGCTTCCCATTTGTTTCTCTCTTTTGTCTCTAACAAGCACAAATCTACTTTCTGTCTTTATGGATTTGCCTATTATGGACATTTCATATAAATAAGGTCAAATAATTTGTGGTCTTTTGTGTGTGGCTTCTTTCACCAGTACAATGTTTTCAGGATTCATCCGTGTTGTAATATATATTTATACTTTCATTTATGACTGAGTAAAATTCCATGATATGGACATACCATTTTGTTTAGCCATTCATTGTTGGTAGACATTTGGATTGTTGCTACTCTTTGGCTATTGTAAATAATGCTTTTATGAACATCCAGTTACAAGTTCTTGTGTGGATATATGTTTTATCTTGGGTATGTACCCAGGAATATAATTTCTGGGTCATAAGGAAACTATATTTAACTCTTTGGGAAACTGCCAAACTTTTCCAAAATGGCTGTATTGTTTTACATTCCCACTAGCAATTAGAATACTGTAGAATGAAGGTTTCAATTCTCCAATACTTGTTAGTCTGTCATTTTTATTTCAGCCATCCTAGTAAGTAAGAGGTAGTATCTTATTATGGTTTTAGTTTACAATTTCCTAATGACTGCTATTACATTTTCTCCTTACTGCTGCAGTTGTTATAATATCAGTAGTCTTAGAGAGCTTATAACAATATTTGCTGTTTAGGTAGAAAAAAGAGGAAATTTAACCTTTTCACATTGTTTGAAAGTTTATAAGGCATCTTAATTATCCATTATCTCTTCGATTTCCTCAAAAACACTGTAAAAAAGGTAGAAGAGAATTATGAGGAGATTGATCACAGTAAAGGGATTGATTTGTGCAGTCGTTCAGCTGATAAACAGATTAGCTCATCCCTGAGTCTAGATCTTCGACCTCTCGTCTCTCACGGCTTGTTGCCATGTTAGGGAACTTTGTGCTTTATGTCCAGGATGCCTCGGTCTTCGACTTTTGCTACCTTAATCGTTGTAGATCCAGTAGGCCACAAGTTTATGATCCGTGGCTTTTGTATTTAACATTAATATCAAATATTTAACATTTAACAATTAATAATAGTACTTAATATTAATGGGCATGTATTGATAGCTTTGTCCATGTATTGTTACTCATTTTTCCAACTTTCCCTCATTTTTACATAAATATCTTTCAGATCTTTCCAGCTCACCCCCAGGTCCTTATGGTCAAGAAATGTATGCGTTTCGATCTGAGGAGAGATTCAAATCCCCACCCATCCTTCCTCCTCACCTACTTCAAGTTATTCTTAACAAGGACACTAATATTTCTGTGAGTATCCTGAGCATGTAGGGTTCTCTAGGACAGTGTGGGCCAAAATTCAGTAATCTTAGAGTGAGATTATTACAAAGGTATGTCGAGACTATGAATCGTTACATAATCAGCAGCATTATACTTAAAGATTCCTTTTACCATGGCTGAGTTTTGACTGAAGAAGCTGACCTCACAGTTTATCAAGACCGAACTATGCTACATGCTACTACAAGTGTCTGCTGCTTCTGTTCCAAGTCAAGATTGCTTGGTGGATATACAAAAGGATTACAGTTTTTTGGGTTTTTTTTTTTTTTGCTTATGATTTACATCTCTATTCATTATAATTGATTCCCAGTAAGATTATTTTTACCACTTAACACAAATCTTCCATTATTGTAGGCAGGATTTTGTTTTAGCTCTATTAAGGAACATTAGTAGATGCTGAGGTTGTGTTTGTGCTGTGGACTGAAAATTGTCCAAATTCTCTGTAATGGAAATGTATTATTGTATATATTGGAGTGGTTATGTTATTTATTTATTTGTTTATATTTATTTATTTATTTTGGTACCAGGGCTTGAACTCGGGTCCCTGCGCTTGCAAGGCAGGCCACCAAAGCACTGAGCTAAATCCCCAGCCCTGGTTATGTTATTTAAAGGAGATAAAGTGTTCTAGTTTAGAGTTCTTAGCAGTCCCAAAGTGTTCTGAGAAAGCATTGGCTATTTGTCTTTGCTGTGCATTTAATCTCATTAACTGATTTTTTTTCTCTCTCAGTGTGACCCAGCCTTACTCCCTGAGCCCAACCACGTTATGTTAAACCACCTCTATGCATTGTCCATTAAGGTAAGTGGTAGTTCTGCTTCTTTACAGCTCCCTGCAAGGAGAGGGTAAGGGTAATGCTTATTCTACAGTTGTTACTTGCTCTAATACTTATCAAAGCTGAAGCTGATAGTAATGGTCTAACTATAGATAAACTTTTTTTATACTAGAGAGTTGTCTTTAAATCTTAGTCTCTGTATCTGGTTCTGACTAGCTGAACTATCCCATAATTGAATAGACTTTTTAGCTTCCCAGTTTCTTATCTGGTGGCTAGAACCTTTATGCCACCCACTTAAGTTTGAATTCATTGTAGTTGGAGTTCATTTGCAGAAAAATCAGTTTAGCTTCCTGTGCAAAAAATGGTTGAATGTGATAATAAGACTTCCACTTTTAAAATGTGGAACTGAACTACTTTCACGCACCTTCGTCAGATACCCAAGTGCTTGCATCCTCCTATACAGTAGGTACAGAAGAAAGTGTCCAGATTTTCCCTGTCTCCCATACCTCTGGAGGCCTTTGTTTTTCTGTTGCTTTGGACTCTGGCTTGAAAATATCTGTTTTGTTCTCCCTTGCCATGCACTTATGATTTGGCTATTAGAATACAGTTGTATAGCTCTGTGGCTATCAGACTAGGCTGATGATCATCACAATCACCTAGGGAAGTTTGTGTCCATACAAATTCAGGGGCTGCATCCCTAGAGAGTGAGTAAGTGCATCTAGGGTAGGCCCAGTAATTTTTCTTTCAACCACTTAACGTTTTTTAGGTGTGGCTAGATTATACAGATCACTAACAGAGCTGACTTCAATAGATTATATGGTAGTATATAAATATATTTATTATTGAGTTTCATTTTTATAAAACCTTGTGAGATAAGTATTATTTTTAACCCCTGTTTTATAGATAAAGAAACTAAAGCTCAGAGAAGGTCAAATTGCCAGTAAGTACCAGAGACAGGACTGAGGTCCAGTCCTCTTATCCTAATCCCATATTCTTTCCTAAATATCATTATACCAGGTCTCCTGAAGTAGGTCTTTTTCTTACTTGCTTCTTGTTTCTGTGAAGTCTCCCCTGTGGTTGAACTTTCTTCCTGCCCTGCTTCTCAGTCATATTTAGGCTGTGTATCATCATACTCTGGTCACAGAATGTTAACCTGGGAAACAATCATTGTGGGTAATGCAGTTTGGTGGAAGGTAGGAAGATACACTGGTTTTTAAATTGGATTCCCATGGGTGTGGGGGATCTGACTGAACTTCATTACTCCTCTAACTGCTCCTTGGCTGTCGGTTGATTTCATAGGCCTGCCATCTCCTGTGTTATAACCATGGTCTGTAACACATCCTGGGAACTGATCCCTCTTACTTTCTTCTTACTGGATCTGACCCAGGGGAGGTTCTTGATCATTGTTCATCTTGGCTTTGACCCTTTCATGGCTCTCTCATTGTTCAGGCCATTTGGCATTGATCCATTGGATCAAATGTATTTCTAAGGAAAATTGTATCTACTTCGTTCAGGAGTAGAGGGGGATTCCTTGGTTCCTTTTAGATCAGAGAGAACTTTTTGAGTTCATTCCTGGTATCAGTGGGAATAATAAATATTCCAAGCTAAGGCTTGGAAATGGTTTTTCACTAGTATCATTTTCCTTTTTTCTTGTTGTATTTGTTTTCGTTCTAGACCTAGAGAATAGGGTATTTCATTTTTTTCTTTGTTTTAATCCTAGTATTGAATTTGAAGTGAGGAAGACAGTGACGTAGGAAACTAGAATTTTTTCAGCACTTTTTATGTGTGAAGTTCTTTGTCCGATACTATCTTGTAATCATCAGAACCGCTCATTGATAGGGGTTATCTTTTGTATCATGAGGGGGACAAAAGGTTTAGAAACTGTAAATGAATTACTCACAGCTGCAAATACGATGGTCTGAATCCAGATTGGAATTGCAACTGATTTGATTCTAAAACCAACCTCTTTCTTTTGTATCAAATTATCTCTGTTAACAGTGAGTGGCTGTGAAGGACTGATGGCTGGGAACAGCTGCCTGTGGCCTGAACTAATGAATTAGCAGCGATACTTCTTTCCCTTACAGGACAGTGTGATGGTCCTTAGTGCAACCCATCGCTACAAGAAGAAATATGTCACCACGCTGCTGTACAAGCCCATCTGAAGGCATTCTTCTCGCCTCTGAGGAGTCAGGAGAGGCCTCTTCCTTGCCTGTGAACTGAGCCAGTCTTCTCTGAGACTGGAAGGCTGGTTTGCTTTGAGGCTGATGTGTGTGTTTCAGAGCCTCTCAATAGGATGCTCTGCTTTTGCATTTGATTGCAGATGAGAGCTTTATGAGTTCATGGAATTTATTTTAAGAAAAACACATATATATATGAGAGGATGGGTACTGGAAGCCTTCTAGCCCCCGCTAGATGTATTCTTTCTGCCTGTGGGTACTTGCTAAGACCTGTTTGCGGAAGCTGCAGGAATAACTACACAGGAAGCATTCTTTCTTAACGTGAAAGAGTGGCAGACTCTTAGGATCCTTGTTGGGTGGCACTTCTGCCACTGCTACCTCGGATGTCCAAGGGATGGACTTGTGCTAGACTGCGTCCTACTCAGAGCTGCCCCATTGCAGGGCAGGCTGTTCTTGCATGGGTTCTCTCTCTTCCCACATTATGTGACACACAGCCTGTGTTTTTATTTGATACCACATGCCCCAAAAGAACCCATTTTCCCCTCGTTTCAGCTTCTTGCTTTTAATAACTTTCAGTAACCTGTACCTGACCCCTTTAATGCAAAACTCATTAGGTAAGTAACCCCTTGAAAAAGTCGTATGAAGCCTGAGTAACCCACACTAGAAATGAGTGATGCCAGAAGAGCTCCTTTTTAGCCTGCTGCAGGCTTGGGCCACGTTGTTACTGCTTTTACTTCTGCTAAAGGAAAGAAATATGACTCAGCGCTATGTGGCAGGATGCTCCTGTTTGTTCTAATTTGGTGCCACAGATTCATCGGATGGCAGATTCCCATAGGTTTTTCACCTGGCCTGGCCCTGTTTCCAAATGCTCTTTCTCAGAGCAAACAGCTCTGTAAAATAGGCTTGGAATCGGGAAAATGTCTGTGTCTTTCATCTTTGAAAGATTTTTGTGTGCCTACATTTTTCTTTAATTTAAAAAATGCCTTTCATTGGTCTTAAACTGTATTGAAGAACTCCAGGCTTTTAAAAAATGGTAAAGATTTTCTTCTCTAATCTAGAGATATCTACAGTCTTACATTGGTACAGCCCAGCCCTATGTACATCAGTACACGAGGCACTGCTGTAGAGATTAGTCCATTTAGGCTCCTTTCTTGTTCATAATGGATTCCCTTAACTTAAAGATGTATAAGGCCATGAGACCAAAAAAATCTCTGGTTTTCCTAACCATGAAAAGTGTTACTCTGCACTAAAGTTAACAAGACCCTTTTTTTTTCTTTACACTCTTTTATAAAAAATGTTTGATGATGAAGAGCATCACTGATACCTGTTTATAGGCTGAAAAATATTCATTCATTCCACCCTTGAGACTCAGACATAAAACATTTTCCCTCGGGTATGTTGGCACTTCCATTTTGCAGATAAATGCAAGTCGAACATTGAGCATTTAAGGAAGCCAAACTGTTTGATGGTTGAGATAGCCCTTGAGTTCGGTGAAAGGGCACCTACAGGATAGTTCAGCTTTGTCCTTACTGTCTTTCTCGAGCAGAGCTGGCAGCACAGTTATCTTTGGGTGTGTTGACTTCTTTGATCCCAGCTATAAAGCAGTAAGGTGGCAGCTGTTTGTAGGGAATGCATTGAGTGCTTTGGTAATTGTTCATTGTTGCAAGTAAAAAGTGAGTTAGCCATCCAGAGTTAACTTCTGGAGAATTTTTTGTGGTCCAAACCACTTTTTGAATGGTGTGCCATTTTTAAAAGTACAACTTAGAACCAACTCTCAGGATCTAGTTTTCTGTTTTACTAGAATTTTGTTTTTATCCCATACCTATGGAATAAGTGGGCCACCTAGGAAGATTCAGAATCATAGTGGTTACATGGAAGATTTTGTTGTACTTGTTTTTTCTTGTCAACAGTATTGAAACATAATTGTATGTGTACTAAAATTTTTACTCCACACAGGTGTATACCACTACAGTGGGGCAGGAAAAAAGGTCTCCAATTTCTCTCAGGCCAGAGACTTCTGTGAAATGGATCTGGCTCTGCTGGCAGTAAGTGTTGGTGCTGGTGATTTGAGATCTGTGTAATGTGGAAGTGTGCAGGGTCAGTTTCCGAAGCTCTCGGGTCCTCTCAGCCAGCTGGTGAGGAAGGGGCTTGGTAAGAGGAACAGGGTGATGACACATTCATTGTCCTCCTGTCCTGCTAACATGTGGCCCTGAGAAGCCTCTCTTGGTGTGTCACGGGGACACTTCTGGAGGTGCGGAGGGAGGAAGGTAGCCCAAAGTACAACTCACTCATCCTTTTATAAATTGATCAGTTACAAGGGTAGCTTATTTTCTACAAAGGAGTATTTGTCAGATTTTGAAAATGAGTAACTTCAATATCAGATGAGCCCTATAGTTTTTACTGTTAATAAAGGGTTATTTTTATTACTTTTTTTTCTTTTTTACTATGAGAATTTTGCAGAGCCAACGCTAATTAAAAAAAAGAAAATGGCCCTTAAGTGAGGCTGTTTATTGCCGTAAACAGCTGCAGTATTCGGATTGCAGGGAAAAGAAAGAAAAGTACCCGAGCTGAGGATGGATAGTGGGAAACTAAAGGCTTAAGTGACTCAAAGCTTGAAAATACCCTTTTTTAAAAAAATTAAAGTCAGAAATAACCTAATGGTATTCTTGGACCTCATTGAACAGAACTTAGCAGTAGCTAGCACACCTTTCTTTTGCCTCCTGTCATTCCTGTTCTCTGTGCTTCCCTGTGCATTTTCCTCTAACTTCGTCAGAGTTCAGTAAAGTTTAAGTCAAGCACTACTTCATAGGTTAGGTATCTCAGCAGCACAGAGAACCTCACACCGTGGTCACTAGCTAGCTTTAGGTTTCGACTTGAGTGGGACCTAATCACTGCACACAGTACCCCTGGAGGGCACACCCTCCTCAGTCAATAGAATTGGCTTTTCAAGCATATGTGATAGAGAAATGGGGTAAAAGAATTCAAGCCAAGCCTCAGAGGATCCAGCAAGCCAGGCCCTCTTACTTTCTTCCAGCTACTTTGAGTCTCTTGATCTAGTGTATCTGAAATAAAACATTCGAAGATTGTCAGTACTCCATGTGTGCTGCTAAAGTTTGGAAAGAAGTGGTACCTCCAGATTGGGTTTGTATTAACCTGGGGTATAAATAAAGGAGCAACATGGATGATAGAATTCCCTTTTAATTGGGGAAAGAGGGCTTTAAAAATTTTGACCTCAACTACAAATGATATGCAATAGTTTTATGTTTGTGTGTGTAAAATCCATTCTATTCTCAGATTTCTGCATCCTCACATCCTAGTGATTTGGAGCATAGTCTTAAGAGCATGTCCATAAGTTATTTTGACTCATCACTAAGGCCAAGTTCTTGCTGCTGATTCCAGTTACCCATGGAATGGACGACCTGGTAGGGGAAAGGGTCTCTCAAAGTTGCATGAGTTTAGGCATTTCTCTCTCCTTAAGGGTGAAACACAACTGGAGACTGAAGGACTGGTTTCTGCTGTGAACCTAAACTTCTGGAGTGAAAAGCTAGATCTAGAAGGAAGGGAAGGGGAAAAAAAATGTCTGTTACATGTACAATTCAGTTACTAGCAGTGGAATCCCTCTAGGATTCTAATTGGGGTTTTGTATTGGCTCCAGCATTAGTTGGCGTTAAATAAATTGTACATAGCACAGTACTTCTGCAGTAAGAGTGGTATGAATACTAAACTGGATTTTGTAACAGTCATGTTGAATGCTGAGGGGATACCTGCGTGAAATAGCACGTTAGGAATCCATCATCTTGTTTATTCCCCTCTACAGAGCACTAGCTTAGCCTGCTTGCAGTTTTAAGACTGAAAGCTTCATTGCTTGATCGGTCGTGCTGCACAGAGTCCCCTGTATGGGGCTTACTTGGATTTTGGTAAGTTGGAGGATGTCAGTTGCTATTGAATGGAAGCACCTGCGTCTGCTGTAAGGGGGAATAAAACTACAGCATGAAGGGAATGCAGAGTCCTCCAAGTGGTGCTTCTTGTAGCCTATGATGCTGAGGTACAGAGCCGCTTTTCAGTATTTCACAAAGGAGTGGTGTGCATATCGAGATCTGAAAACTTTTCTCCAAATGTAATTTGTCACTGGACTCTTGACATGCCTGAAAATTATATGATGTAACACATAAGTAACCATGGTATTTTTCCTCATAAAACTGCTTAATAAAAGTATTATACAGCAATAACATTTGGGCTATTTTCTGATGTGTTATCAAGATTTGTCTGCCTTGGTCGTCTCAGAACCTAAAGAATGGAAAATTGTCAGACAAGTATATCTGAGTAAAGGGAGAAGTCATAGCCGCCGGGGGTACAGGTGATGCCCTTCCCTCTGCCACTTTTCTTTTTCTTTTTTTTTCCCCCCCAGCATTAACTTTGGGAATTCAAACCCAGTGATTTGATTTGCAAGACTTTCTCTGAACTGACTGAACATTAGCTGAGGCCTTAGACCAATGATTGTCACTCCTGCTGCACATTTGTATCACCTGTGGAGATTCCACAAACACATCGATGCCCAGTCTGCTGCTTCCATCCCAGTTAAACAGGAATATCTGGTGTGAGGGCCACACATCTGTATTCTTCTAAGTTCCCCAGATGATTCTAAAATATATCTAGGGACATAAAATATATTAGGAACACTGTTTTGGACTTTACCTACTTGTTTTCCCTTTTCAGATTATATACATAAATATATGTGAAAACGGATTATGTACTTCATTCTGACAGTGCCTCGCTCCTCTCAGATGGTCTTGTTCAGGACAATGAGTATAAATGATCTTTGTTTTCCATCTCTTTATTTCACAGGGTTTTTACATAGTTGGCCTCTGGATTTCTTTTTCTGAAGCAACCAAGCTTCCCTGTGTTTGCTGCTCTAAAGGTTCAACTGAGTTGAACTTTCTTAGAGGAGAGAGTGAGATGAAGAAGGGAATCTAACAGAGTGATGGATAAAGAAAGCCTAAGGTAATAGGACTAGACCAGACACTTTACCCTCAAGCCTCGGCAGCAGGCCCAGATCACTTGTAGACCCAGAGATGCATGATGTGGGTTCTGCCTCTGTAAGGATGATCTCTAAACATCGTGTGCTCTGGTTACTGAAACAATAAAGTAACCCCAGGAATCCAGTGGGGCCAAACCTGCCCTGAAATGTGCTTTCTAAAGCATTTCTGGTGTGCTTGGTTTGAGATCTCTTTTGGATCCCTTCCAGTTGGTTCCCTCTTCTCCCGCGCAGTGACAGTTGCCAGTAACAGGTGGTTCAGAAACAAGAGTCTGCCTTGCCTTTACCTCTCACCTCTGGTTGCTTACATCCAGCACATGTTCAGAATGCCACCTCCCTTTTCCAAATGCATTCAGCAGCTCCAGGCACTTACACAATGGCTGAAGAGAACTGGTCATGCCCTCCCACCAATTGGCATCCTTGGGGCACTTAGTTTTGCTCTGAAGGAAACTCTTGAGACTTCCCTTCTTCAGTGGTCAGAAGGCCTAGATCTATACGCTGTATGATGTTTTAAAACCTAAACGGGACAGGGATGTAGCTCAGTGGTTCCACCACCTGCCTCGCAAGTGCAAGGATGGACCCCAGCTCCATCCCTGGTACCAAAAAAAAAAAAAAAAAAAACCCCACTTAAAACCCAAAGCAGATTTTCAGATTATTTAACTACTCTCAAGCTAATTTCCCTTCGGTACCTTTTGCAAAGTGTTAATAGTAACAGCCTATGAGACCAGGTAAGTACTGTTGAGCAGCTGAGAGTTGAGATCACTACAGGCCTGTGTATGTTTCTTAAGGGGAAAGTTCCAGATGAACTGATACTCAAAACCATGATCTAGAACCCAACTTTTTTCCAGAGATTTTTGGCTATCAATTGTAGTAGTTCTGGTTTACAAGTTAGAGGTTGGAGTTGGGTAATGGACTGACCTTAAGAGGATCTCGGAAAATAAAAAGGGTATCAAGGGGCAGGTTAAGAATATTTTCAATGCAAAATGCTTTGTGCCAACCTGAATTGGCAGATCTACATTCTATAGATTGTCTGGAGAGTGATTTAGAATTAAGAGTGTCTGAGGGCGAAATAAAGGAATTTGACAATCCTGAGGTCTACCAGATCAAGGGCTAGTCAGAGGCCTCTAGGGCTTAGAGGATTTTGAGGGGTGGTGTCTTATTTTTAGGTGCAGCTGAGAATTGGTGTAACCTTGAGCTGAAGTGTAGGGGAAAGCGGATTTGCCCTGGTGAGCCAATTACTAGCCACTTTACCCCCGAGGCTAGTTGCTGATTCTGGGCAAGGATTGAGGATTGACCTTTGTGCAGCCAGAGGGTAGCTGCTGGGACAAAGTGAAACCAGCAAAACTCGCAGGTGTCTGGAAGTGTAGGAAAGAGTTGAAACTTGAGGGGTTTCAGGTGCGCGCAGCTGACTCTCCCAAAGGACTCACTGTGTGGGAAGCTTAGGAGGTGCCACAGAATCTTAAAAAAAGCAAACTATTGACAGTTAAGGGTAAAAATCAGCATACGGGGGTGAAAAGATTGATGCATTTTGGATTAAGGTTTTTAAAAATTGATTAGCCAAAGCCATTTCTCTTCACTTTTCAAAAAGTAATGTTTTTTCTGTACCATGGCTTTTATTGGGGAAAATTGTTGAAAACATTGATTTTTAAAAGAGCACCTCATTGTCAATTTGGTGTTAAGTAGATAAAATTATAGAGTTAAAACGGAAGATTTAGAAGGAGACAGGTAATTGGTTACTTTTGTTTACTATTATTTCATCTTCTGTGAAACTCTGAAGTAATACCAGCGTGCACATCATTTCAGTGGAGTCCTGTGTTTAATGGATCCCTGTTAAGACTCTGGTCCAGTGGTATTTCCCATGGTGGATTGACTGATGGTCAACATGGAGCCCAGCAGAGCTGAGTGGTCTGGGCGTGGAAGACTCCCCTGAGATTGTTGCCAGCAACATAGAAGGAGAACCAGAGAGGAAGGTTGTGTGCTGTTGATTTTCCTGGAGGAGCTCAGGTCTTTGCCTGGCTGCTGTTCTCATATGGGGAGCTCTGGTCACCTTGAGTGTTAGTTCCTGGCTCCTGTGCAGATCCCTCAGCCTGGTGGCACAGATCCTTCACCCCACCGGCACAGACTGTAGCTTCCACTACTGGCCTTCGCAGATCTCTGGTATGGATTTGCATGAGACATCTGTGGGATCCAGGCCCTCACCCTCAGCTGGATTCTTTGGGTCTCCAGCGTGTGGACAGATCTCTTGCGCTCCTCTGCATTTGACATTTTGGGTGAATAGTATAACATAATCCCATAAGTTATGTGTCCTGTATTAAATCCATTCCCTTGCAAACCCTGACTACAACATTTCCTGAAGAAAAGCTGCAGAATCAGTGAAAATCTGTTGAAATACACCGTATAAACTCATTAGACCAGTCTTGTCACCCTAGGTCCTAACATTGTGATGAAAACTTACTGTTTTTAATTTCAGTTTAATCATTGTAAGGTTTCCTTGAGTTAGGTGTGTGACTGCTCCCTTGGGGCCAGGTGGAGAAAGGTGCTCTCCTAACGAGCCCCACCTTTCTTGAGTACATAAATTTCCTTAGATATCTTGATGAAAAGCTCACAAGATTTGGTGTTAAGCAAACGCAGTTCGTTGTGGACCCACGTAAGCTTTTCTTAGAATTTAACAGTCTGTTAACATTGTTTGAAGACTTGCTGCACAAGCACTCTGCAATATACTTTCTGTGCATTATTTCATGTAGTATCCTTCATATGAGGTTGCTACCATTATAGTCCATCCCTTAATAGATGAGATTAAGGCATTAATCATTTAGTTGTGGTACTGAGGACTGAACCCAGGGCTTCCACCACCCCAACCCCTACCCCCTGAGATAACATTTTTATGTTTTATCTTGAGACAGGATTCTGCTTAGTTGCTAAACTGCCCAGGCTTGGCCCAAAATCCTGACCTTTCTGCCATATCCTCCCACAGTGCAGCGAATGACAGGCACGAGCCACTCACCCTGGCTGAGATTCAGGCTTTCAGAGAAGTGAGGTGATTTGCCAAGCTTTCTTGCCTTCAGCATCTGTCATGCCCTTGATCATTATTCTTACTGCCTCCATATGTATTTTTTTCAAGGGCCAACTAATGCAGCACATTTTCTCAGTCTCTGAATTACCACGTTCTACTAAGTCAGAAAAAGCTGGGCCTTGTTTTCTGTGCTGATCTCTACGGGTGAAATGCTGAAGGAAAAGTAGAATGCTGGATTTCTTTACTGCTTTTGCCTTGCAAATGATTTTTCTAGGTTTCAAGTCCCTTTTCTTTAGAATGAGAGTAGAAAAACGCTAAGGACGTTGGCCAAATTAATCCAAGAATCAACTATTTTTTCTTACTAGGATTTAGAAGGGATGGCACCTACCTGATGTATTCTTTCCTTGATATTTTTTCAGGTGGAGTTGGAGCCTAGAGGCTGCAGTAGTTGGCCAGAAGGGAAAGAGAATGATGGGTTTAAACAGCTATATGCAAGGCAGTGTTCTGTCAGTGTTTTCAAGTTTCACTTTCTTAGTGTATGCTTACGATACAGAACAGGGATGTTCATTTGAGAAATTGGTACATGGATATGTGACTATAATATATCTTGATCGCTTTCAATCTTATTACTCCCCTGCCTTTACATTTTACTCCCTTTAACTCTCCTGCCCTCTGGTCCCCAGACTTTAAGTGGATTTTGCACATTGTCTTATTTAATCCTCACCAAATCGCTATGACACAGTCTTTATTATCTTCATTGAAAAAGCAATTGGCTGGGTGTGTTGGTGCACACCCTTAATCCCAGCACTCTGGAGGAAGCAGGAGGATCACTTGTGAGGGGGGGTGGGGAGGGAGGGAGAGGGGACACAGCCAGTGAGTTAGTTCAAACTCAGAGTGATTAGATAATTTGTAGGGTTTACCTGGCAGGCAAGAGGTAGGGTCATGATTTGAACCTACTTCTTTTGGGTTTTTAGACTGGTTAACCTCACTGTTTCTTAGTATCTCTCACATTCCTTGTTTATATATTTTGTTTTAAATCCTCAAGGATTTCTCATGCAAAAAAAAAAAATAGTAAAGGAATTTTCAGGCGATTTTCTGTTGATCAGTTCACATCTGATAGAGATCTTGATCTTGAGACTGAGAACAAGTCAGTGGTGTATGTAGTGTCAGGCCTTTGAGACCCCACATGTTTTCAGACAGGAGATTTTTTGACCTGCTCAGGCATTTTTTACCTAACTGTGATGACTTAGCCATCTGAACTTTTCTGGTTTAATAAGTTAGGCAGGCATAAGGAATACCATTGATGATCACTTCTCAGCCTTTTGGCTAAGATCAAGTGTAGGAATATCATTGATAACATGTCATAATTATAGATTATATTTTCTCTCATGTGGCATTTAAATCACTTTTTACCTGTTTTCTCTCTTTTTCATTTTCTCATTGCCAGTTGTTCATCTTTTGGTGTGAATGAGATGCTCACGTACATTTGAATTTTGGATCAACAACAAACAATTCCATAAGTATATCCCAAATATTGTAAGGAACATATTTATAATAAAATTATCATTTATGCAAAATTCAGCTTTAATCAATCATCTGATATTTTTATCGCCAAATCTGGCTTCCTTGCCTTCCTGAGTGCCTTACCATAAGCATAGTGTTAGCAGCACCTTGGCTTAGGTACCTGCAATTTCAAACGTCACTAGCACAGTCCTGCCCGAGACCTAGGACCGTCCTTTGCTGCCCACTGACTGCCAACTCCCAAAGCAGCTAACCGCAGATGTTGTCACACGGATCAGGATACTTACTGCTCAGCATGTGACGCGGCTGATGCAGAGACACCCAGACGGGGATTAAAACAAGTCAAGCTCTCCAAGTCTGAGGGTCCTCTGGGGACCATCGCTCTGGGCGAAGGACTCAGCGCGCTCTCCTCCGGCCGGGAGGGAGTGGACGCTGGCGCTCACCGGTCTGCAGCGCACAGCCCGACCCTGACTGCCGAGGTGCGCAACCGCAACCTGCGGGACTCGCAGGGCCGGCCCGGACCCAGCTTGGTTCTCCCTGCCGGAGGCGGACCTCACGCCACCCTCCCATTGATCGTGGGCGGCGCTGCTCGCCCTGCGGTGGACTCGCTATGCTCAGGTACTGGAGTTCGTGTGAATCCCCTGAACGCTGTGATCTTAAAAAGTGTGCAATACATTGTGATGTAAGCCGGCCCCAGGGTGCGCGTCAGTTTGGACGGCCCTTTCAGCCCTTCTGGGTTTCTCGGGACACCTAATTAATCCTCATAAAATAATGTCCTCAAAGGAAGCCTTTAAAAAGGCAGGCCTGGGCCAGGGGTTTACCTCAGTGGTTCCACCGCCTGCCTTACTAGCTCAAGGTCCCAAGTTCGTTTCCAGATATCAAATAAATAAATAAATGGAAAGCCAGGCCTTCATTTATTTTAATGTTGTAATGAAGAAGAGATTAAGGAACTCAGAATATAGAGAGAGTTTGCAGGGGCTACAGTAATTTCTTCAGTGCCTGCTTTTTTAATCTCTCACATCAAAAGCTGGAGTAGCGGTACAGTTAACTAGGTTTGGGGAATATAACCACATCTTTGCTCAAGGAGGCTAAGATAGCAAGTGTGTGATCCTCAGAAATTATTCATATGTGGGAAGAAGGTTCATATGCTAAGGGGCATAGACATGAAGAATGACCCCCAGGTGCCCAAAACTCTTGCAAACCAACCTTACAGAGAATATAAATCCAGTGCCTAAGCTCTCCTAGCAATGTTGCAAATGTGTGCCTTGCACAACCCTGATTTGGAAAGTATGAGATATTTGTAATGCCCAGAACATGGGTGACAACTAGACTCCTTGTGTAGGGATGACTGCTAAAACAGCCTGCATCATTTCAGCTATTAACAGTGAGAATTGGAAAAAGTTTAAGCTCACATTCCAGGAAAAAAGAATCATTCTAAAGCCATGGGAAGAAATAGTCACCATGGACCGGGGATTTAGCTTAGTGTTTCTGCTGCCTACATTGCAAGCGCCAGGGCCCGAGTTCAATCCCCGGTACCAAAAAACAAAAACAAGAAATAGTCACCAGCACTGGTGTTAAATAATGTTAATCCACCAATGACCATAGTATGAGTTTCCTATTGCTGTTGTAACGAGTTGCCACAAACATATTTTAAAATAATGCAAATTCTCGTGTGGTTCTGAAGATCAGAAGTCCATTGTAAGCCTCACTCTACTAAAAGCAATGTCCTTCTTGGAGGTTCAAGGGGTACTGTGTTCTTGTCTTTTCCAACTTAGAGACTGCCCACAGTTTTAGCTTGTAGCATTTTTCATCTTCACAACCAGATTTGGTGATCAAGTTACTCTCGTGTGACATTTTGACACCAACTCTTTCAGCCGTTGTTTTGCCATTTCCTCTCTAAATGATAGTCCTTGTGCCCACTCTTCAACTCTTAGGCTAATTTTGCCAGCTAATTCTCTCTGGATTTTAAAGCCAAAGGCACTCATGCAAATACCTAAATACCTGAGTGTAAAAGCAGAGGGCAAGTTCACTATCGCACTGTTGGAAAAGGCACACTCTACCTAAAGCAGGAGTGTTTTGCCTGCTCTTTTGTTACTGCAGCTGGTGGCAGTGGCAGATGTAGTGAGAGTGATTAGGTTTTTTGTTCTAGTTGCCATCGTTGGTTTTTAACTCTTAGTAACAGTTAACTGTGGAGTGACAGCTAGATTTTAGTTCAGGAAGGGTAAAGGACCTAAGAATTTTTCTCAAGCAGTAGTTTAAGATTTTTTATTTAAACATTTATGGAAGCCTTATGTGCTTTTCACTAGAAGGCTCTTAAGTTTATTGTTTTAACTCACTTGATACAGGATAACATTTTTAAAATCTGTGGTCTCTGGCTGCCCTACACCAGAGTCACTGAGTGCTCCATGAAAGATGGAGAGTCTGGGTCTCCACTCACGCTAGGGCCTGAGGACTGCAGCCCAGCAGGCAGCTCCTACCATGTCCACAGCTGGCATTCAGCTACCCTGAGTTTGAGACAGCCTTTCATATTTTTAGACCAGCCAGCCAGTTCTACACAATGACAAGGAAGGATGTAATCTTTTCAATCTAGACTTCAGGATTAGTCTTTGAGTTTCTTAATGACTTTTCTTTTTCTTTTTTTGGCCCAGGGATTGAACTCAGGCCCTTGCACTTGCAAGGCAGGTGCTGGAACCACTGAACTAAATCCCTCGCCTTCTTCTCTTTTCTTATATATTTATTCTAGGGAAGAAATGAAATGAAAAAAGGCAATGAAAAACTATTCCTTATACACATTCTATTTTAATAGGCACCCAAAAGACTTCCATTTCTTCTCACCCACCCACTCTGCAAGTTATGTCGGCCTGTGCCACATGGGTTCAGCAACATATATAAATCTCTATCTTACATTTATACACACATACCCACTCCTCTGGGGACTGTGAAGACAGACGAGTGAAGACAGCTCAGGGCCACACCCATGCCACTTATAAATGAGCACAGGTCTACTCTAGGCAAGATGATGGATTGTCTTGGTGTCGCCAACAGTTCCTAATTCCCCCAAGGGAAGTAAGGATGACAAAATGGACAAAATAGGGACAGCCTGTTTAAAAGGGGTCCGTACAATTCAGAGATTATAGAAGCAAAGCAACAGAGGTTGTAGGATAAGCAAGAGAGGGAAGCCAGGAAGTCTCACATTCATCATTTGGACTCAAAGTGTTCAGCTGCGGTGGTGTAGACCTAATCTTTGGCCCGGCGGAGCTGGCCTGGGATCTGGGAGTGGTGCTTGCTGAGCCCCGGTGACACTGTCCAGCAGGGCGCTGCCACTCAGCAGTGTGCTTCTGGAACTACCTGAGGCCACAGCCCCACACACAGGAAGCAAGGTCCTGCTTCCCCTGAGTTGACTGAGGACGGCTCCTGAGGCGGGAAAGGTGCCTTGGCTGATGCCTTGCCCCGGAGGCTGTTTAGAAGTGGTGTCATGGGGTCTGCTATGCAATCTAGGTGTTTTGCTAAGTGCTGGGACCAGTGGACCTCTGCTCCTAGTATCCGTTGCTGCCAGGAAATCATTCTGCCTTTCTATTGTCCTAAAAGGACACATCTCTGTCCCCTCTTCTGGACCTCCAGCAACTTTGGAGGGACTGGGCCCGGGTGCGCATCAACAGATAGGCAGCTGCACCAAAGTGGGGCAGAGCCGTTCTTCCTGCTGTTTTAAGGACCTCTGGTGGCTTCGCTTCTTGTGTGGCTCCGGGAAGGCAAGGGTCACAAGGCTGGAGTGCACAGCAGAGCCCTTAGGGATTTCACCTGTGGCAAAAATAAAGCAGACCTCTTCAGAGAGGACAGTCACACCCTGCTGACGGCACCCAGAGGCTGAGCGAGAAAAGTGGTGCCAGAGGCCAGGAGGCTGGTGAGAGCCACTTAGGCGGTGGCACTGAGGGGATGCTCCGGGTCTGCAGGAAGTACAGGGACCAAAGGTTAGAGGAAAAGTGCCCCAAGCACTGAAATTCCTGCTGCACCCTGCGTGGCCACATCCTACCACTCCCTTTTCAGGGCCCAGTTCATGCTCCAAGTCATGTATCTGAAGCGGAAACCAAATTAGCCTTTGCCATGTCCTGGGAGCCCAAACGCTGAGCATGAAACATGCACATGTTTAACAGCCTGCTGTAGGATAGAGAGGATGTTTTGTGGCTAAGTCCCCTTTACTTCCCAGTTATAAGGAAGGATCCAGTCTGCAAAGGTCATCTAAGTCTAGCTCCACCTCTGACTGATGAGGAGACTCACAGAGGCCGAGGGGCCAGCTACAGTGCAGAGCAGTTAGTGGCGAGCCTGGGGTGAGGAAAGTTTCACACCAGGGGGAGCCAGCTGGCCGGGAGGCTGCTGGGTTACCTTTTCTGGGACAGGAATAAGGCTGTACAGAGGCAGTCTCATAAGTGTTGTGCTAAAGAGGCTCAGAAGAGAAAGACATCATCAGAGAAGGACCAAAGGAAATTAGAGAAAACAAGTGATTTAAATCACCGCCCAACCCACATTCACTGTGGAGGTCAAGACTTTCTCAGGTTGCAACTTAGGAACAATTCTTAGGAATATGCTGAATATACTAAGAAAATTTAAAGTATAAGTTTTAAGGTTTAGTTTCTGATTTTGGGGGGGGTTTGAGACAGGGTCTCACTATGTAGTTGAGACTGACCTGCAACTCACTATGCAGCCCAGGCTGGTCTTAAACTCACAGTGATCCTCCTGCCTCAGCCTCCTGAGTGCTAGGATTACAGGCATGTACCACCACGCCTGGCTAGTTTCTGATTTTTAAAACATTGCACATATGTCAAGTTCCTTTTTCAAAAGTACTTCCTAGAGAATAATTAGCACTTAGCATTTGAACATCTGGCATTGTCTTTTTGGTCAATCAGACCCAGTGGATCTTTCTTGATGTTCTTTATGAAAAAACATGTCAAAGCCAAGCAGCTGTTTTTGGCCCAATAGTGTATAGGGAAATCAATTTATACGGTTGCACCTTGTTTATATTTAGAAAACACCATAATGCAGAAGTGGACCCTTTACAGACAACTCCTTCACAGACAGACTCAGGATCTCTCTGCCCTCAGGAACCAAGTGCGTTGCATTGCTCCAGGCTCCTCACTGGTGTGGAGGAGAGGAAAGGGTAAATTGGCCAGATGATGTTGAGGCGGGTGTAAACAGCTCAGGGGGCAGGGCCGAGTAGGCAGGAAAGCAAGGGATGGCAACTCAGGGAGGCTCACTGAGGACTTGGGATCCTACCAGTGGACCAAAAATCTCCTGGAAGGTCACAGCAGGACAGGGGCACCTACAAATCTGATGACAGACACTGAAAGGGTAGGGGCAGGTTCTGAGGCTTTGACTGGAACACTTGTTTCCTTACCTCCAAATTAGTCCTTGCCTTTTTCAAAACATCATGGGTCCGGGTCACTGAAATAAGAAAGCAGCCCCACAAGGCAGATATTACCAGTTAGGTCCTACTTGAAGCATTTCCTCCTGACCACTCAGCTCAAGGTCTCTTGTTGACTCCATCTCCCCACTCTCTGCACCCACAATGACCCCTGGCCCAGAAGAGAAGGGCCACTGCATCCTCACTCTGCTCCTAATATTGGGCCTCCCTGGTTACTGGTCCCGTGCAGCACATGTGGAGCACCTGGAACACCAGCCTCTTTCCTCTGTCCTGAGCTCAGAGGCACCTACACTGGCTGACGATGAACTGCTCCATGCTCGCCTTGTGCTGGTTGGCAGTCTTCAGACGCTCAGCTGTGCTCTGAAGGAGCCGCTCTTGTTTGGACACTTGGGCCCGCAGTTCCAGGAGTTCTCTTTCCGTTGCATCTCCCTGGAGAAAAGGGACAGGTGTTCATGCTTTGTGGCGTTACAATCCAAAACAACTCCACCATCTTCTCAACATACTCCAGAGTGGGTTCCCTCCATTAACACACCTCTCAAAACCCCAGCTAAGGACCACTGAGGACAAGGCCGCTGGTAGGAACACTGAGAAACTTAAAACAAGCAGACCAGCACAGGTCTACACTCCTACTGCCAAAGAAACCTGGACTTCAGACAAATACTGAACTCTCAACTGCAAATAAGACCTTGAGCTCAGTCTTTCCGTCAGTTCTGGCACTCGCTCATCACAGGTGAGACTTGGAAGCTTGGGAAGATTCCATCTGGGGAGACAGGGCTGGCCTGATGCTCAAGTTCAAGTTTATAAATAATCATGCCAACATGAAGGTGGCAAAGCAAAGCACTTCCCTGGCATTAGCACTGTTGGCTCTCACAGGATGCCCGTAGTAGTAGGTAATCTCAAAACAAAATCCCGGGAAGACCTGTGACCAAAGGGTCTGCCAGTCTGAAATCCCAGCAGATCCAAAAGGGTGGCTGGCTTTCCCCAGGCCTGGTGCAGAGATGGAAACTTAAAAGATAAGTTGAGATTCTGGGGACGGCTGAGAGAGGCTCACAGGCTCACAGTGACATTCTGTGACCTTTTGACTGTGCAGACCTGAGGGGTGGAGAAGGGGTGTTGAAGTTTTGATGGGTTCCTGACTTTCAGTTCAGCCAGATTTCAGGTTACAGGAAGCGGGTATTTAGGGGGTGCCAGAGTAAACATATCTCTGCTTCTCCATTTCCTTTCCTTGTCCTCTATGATTTCTTATCCCAGGGGTGGGAGGAGAAGGGATGTAGTCAAAACTTCATCTTGGGTCCGGGTATGCTCTTCTAAGGCTCTGTTGATCCCAACTCACTATGCAGTTCCTGACCCTCGGGAAAGCTATGGGGCTGAGAGAAAAGAAACATCCTGGGGCCAGAGTTGCTGGGTTTGAACCGGCAGAAGACACCGGCTTCTTACCACTTTGGCTGGCAGCACCGGGCCAGGAGAGCTTGGTAAGGCCGCTCGCCAGAACATGGTGAGGAGGGACGCCACCTCCTCCAGGGTGCGGTGCAAGGCACTGGTGCTGCCCCGAAGCTCATGGACTCCTTTGCTTCCCAGCACCTGGGGAAAGGAGTAGGGAGCCATGGACATCACTGAAACGGGGATAGCACATTTCACCCTGTGCTCAGGGCTCAGGTTCTTTTGTGAGTGGGGCAGAGCGTGGGCCTACCTGAACTTGTGGAACCCTGGCTTATCTCTAGTCCCATGACTGAAGTGCAGCTCCAATGACCCAGAATCCCTCCCCCTGGGTACCCTATAAGCTTTCACATCCCTGTGAATCCCTGTGTTGTGTCCTCTTTGAACCCGTTACTCTTTTTGTCTGCAATAAGAGACCACTTTTACATCGGTGCGCTCTCAGTGCAGAGGAATACGTCTTGCCCTTCTTGTTCTTATGGACTTGACCCATGTCTTGGCACTAAGTGTGGGCTCCCCGGACCAGGGCTGACCTGATGCATCCACAGCTCTCAGTGGCACAGACAGCACAGCCACTGGTGCCCTGTCCTTCACAACACTGAAGCCTCCAAGAAGCTCCGCTGACTTCCTCCCCTGCCTCCACTCAGTCTGAACTCAGAAGTCTCATGGCTGCCAGGTTTCTTGCCCTTTCCACACATGAAGACCATACCGATGCGACTCCCTCGGTAACTGTCCCTCTGGTTAACTGTAATCTGCCTGCACATGGCCATGTGCCAGCACGACTGTAACAGATAATAAGCTACCAGAGAGTGCTCAGTGTGGCTCCATGTGTATGTCAACACTTAACAGATGCTGTACTGGGGATGATAACACTGCCACACGGGTCTTCCTGTGGCTCGGAGGAGGAGAAGTATCCAGTTAGCCTTATCTGCAACGGAGTAGAACTTACAGTGAAATAGGAGAGAGAGAAGAAGAAACTGGCTGGAATAAAAGGAAGATGCTTTTGTAGCTGTTGGGAGATGTACAGCATGAAGAGAAATAATGGGAGGAGTTGCAATGGGAGGAAGAGAGGGCCTCCAAGAGGAAAGCGTGCAGCTAAGAGCTGAGGGTCTCCTTACCTCTGTGCCCTGTGCTTCCAGGCCAGGGATGTGGAATGCTGGCCTCAGGAGAGACAGCATCCTTTGGACCAGGAGTTTGCCCTCCCCAATCTGCTGTCTTAGAGCACTGTAATCATCAATGTGGCCGATGACGTGGCGACCGTGCTTGTTGGCAAAGGAGCCGTCGGTGGCATCACCCTCTAACTTAGGAGGGTCCTTCATGACCGGAGAAACATTCAGACCCAGCTCTGAAAGAGAAAACAACAAAACAAAACCTGCTATTACCCATGATGATATCCTCAGTTCAAACAATAAAAGAGAGAGTGATTCTAGCTAGGACCAAGAATAACAGCATTCAAAAATTCAGGGTGGGTAAAGTCCACAGAGATATTCTGGGGTCTATACGTTTATAATCTTTCTTTATCAGCTTATAATGATAAACTTTCCAGGAGACAAATTTTAGCCTTACTGGAAAGTGAAGTGTTGAGGGCAAATGTTACTAATAAATGAGAGTAGGTCTGAGGGTAGAAGAGACACAGACGAGGAAATCAGTGGATACAGAGAGCACACTCAAGAATGATACACTGCCAAGGGCTGGTGCACCAGCAGAGCTGTGGGAAAACAGCTGGAAGAAGCCTGACAAGAAAGGCAGCCCCAGAAAGTGCAAGGAGTGGAGCTGTAAGCCTTGTGGCCTACAGAGAAAGATCCCTAAATCCAGGTGACGTATTTACAGAGGACCAAGACTTGTGTGCCTTCATAAGTTTACATCACTGACTCTTCACCCCTTCCCCATATTTACCGTTTGGCCTGCTGGCTGCGGTGGTGTCTGAGCAGGGAGCAGAAGAACTGGGGAGGACCAGAGCTGGAGAAGTCATGCCCACATCCCGGACCGGAGGGGAAGCAACTGAATCTGAGGAGTAAAGACAGACACACGGCACACAGCCTGCTCTTTACCACCCAAGGTCTAGGTGGCGTGACTCACCCCTCGCCTACATCGCAATAAAAAAACAAGAACCAAGGGAGCACTCAGTCCAGTGACTTTTGTTTTCTAAACTAAATGCCTTTAATCGAAAGGTATTCTAGCTGGGGATGTAGCTCAGCGGAGTGCAAGGTCCTGAGTTCGATCCCGGGTAAAAAAAAAAAAAAAAGGTATTCCAAGAGAAAACAGCTTCTACTTTTAAAAAGTATTAGGTATGATTTATACACTCAATTTTAAGTGGTGTCAGTATAATGGTTTATGGCAAAATACTCATACATGTATATAAATGTTTATAGCATCAAACTCATAATGGCCAAATCTTGGCATGTACGTCCGTCAACAGATGAATGGATAAAGGAAATGTGGTATTTATACCCAACACAGTACTACTCTACCATAAAGAAGGATAAGTTTGAATCACTTGTAGGAAAATGCACCTTGAGGCCATTGTCTTGTAGTTCATTCTTCAACTTGAACCTGACCCTAAGGAGCCAAGGTGAGACAAGATGGCCCCTTCCACCGCAGGCGTCTCGGTGACTCCCCACTGGCCGCCGTGAGGCCCTTTCCCTTCCTACCTTGGAAGGGCAGCTGCTTGTTTCCAGGGTTGCCATTGATGGAGAAGTTCTGGCTAATGGAAGCGGGGCTGAGGCTGCCTTTGCCAGCACCACCGTCCAGTTGCTGCTCCAGCTGCAGCCGCAGACAACTGTTCACCTGGATGCTCTGCTCCAGCTGCCCTCTCAGAGCTCGGATCTCTGCCACCAGGCGGTTCAAGTCACTGCTCAAAGGAACTTGGAGACAGGCATCCAGGTGGAAAGCTGAAAGAAGAGAGAGGGGTGACCCAAGAGTTATTTCCAAGCACCGGTGAGAACACTACTCCGTGACATTCCCTTCTGCCATGGACCCCACTATAGTCTCTGCTCCTGGCCAACGCATTTATGATAGAATTATAACCACCTGGGCACGCTGAGGTGGCACATCCCCAAGATGGAATTTCCCTGAGCCTCCAATGACTCATTTGCACCTGGAGGGCACTTGATTAGCAGACAATAACAAGCTTACTCCATCCCCATGTTAACCTTAGTCCTGCAGCCTAGACAGCAGGGTTCTTCAAGGCAGGGGGTCAGCACTGAACTGCAGAAGAGCAGGGGCTCAGAGAGCAAGAGACCTCCACACTCAGAGATCAAAGAGAAGAGGGAAGAATGCACCAAGATCTTTGGGACAAGGTAAGAATGGGAGCCAGACACCTTATAGCAGAGGTCTGAACTGAGTGAACTTTTCAATTTCCCCATGTTTTCATCACACTCATATTTCTACATACTAGGGTGAAGAGACCCGAGAAATATTCTCGAAGGCCGCAATCCTTTATCTGAAAATTTTAAAGCCAACTGATTTTCAAAAGGCAGAACTGGTGTTGGTTTTTCTCAAGGCAAGAAGGTCCATATACCATACACACTATACTATTTCCACCTTGCATCTGGCCCACGACCCTTAACACACTACAAGACTATTTCTCATGAATATGAATATTCTCATTCTCATTAAGTAAATAAAGACCACCAACATCCTCTGGTCACTTCAGTTAGGTTTTATCACCCAATGACTTTTAATTAGACATCTTAATGGATTTTGGAATTAAGAATAAGAGATTATGGAGCTTTAGTGGTAATAGCTTGGATTGAATCCTAAAAGACCCTCAAACAGAAAGGATGACATAAAAGTTGATTTACTTCAGGGTGAGGTGGCTTCAAAAACTAATCTCAAGATCCATGACAATACCTCCCTCTTCCCCTAGATCCAAATTCTTACTGTTTTGCTTATTGCTTTTCAAAACACTTTTACATGTATCCATTGTCTCTTTTATCTTCCCAGTAGCACCTTATGTTAGACTTCTATCTTTTAATGTTTCCCAAATCACCACATTCATCTAATACATTTCCCAGATCATAATATCTCCTACCTCTGGTAGGTCCCATCAGACTTAGCCTCTTAAACTTGTTTTTGTTATGTACTTATTTTTGTTGAGAAAAAGATATTTCACTGCACATAAACCTTCTGTTGACACATAGGCTGGCTTACGGTGGACTGCTGACTCCCCTTTACACTAAGCTGACTTCTCACTCCACGGACACCAAGCTTCTCCCAGAGCCAGTCTGGTCTCCCCTCTGACCCAACACTTACCCAGGCTTTGTACATGAACTATTCTTTCATCCGGTGAGGCCCCTAGACTTTGAGTTCTAGCAAACTAGGAAGGTAGATCCTGTTTTAAGAAAATTCATACTTCCCAGTGAAAATTCTAATCCAAATTCCTCTGCCATTCACCCCTTGTTTAGGTCAGTGGAGGCCCACAAAACATGTGAGTTCTGTACCTGACCATTCTTCACATGCGTACTTGAAGTAAGTTCTCATCTCCTTATAATCTTTTCAAAGCCTAAAAAGTTTTGAGTTTCTTTGATCAGTTCAAGATTTCTGGTGGCATAGCATTGTAATCCTGTTCTCCATTAAGTTCCCTAGTACGTCAAAGTGCATTTTACAAGATGGAGCCCCAAGTCTAATTATACATTATGTGAAGTCTCACCATGGACCTCATATACACAGTGTTGTGGACTCAGGTTGAGCTGGCTTTTCCAGAAATCCTTCCTATAATATCATTGTGTAAAACTGTTCCTACCACACTCCCCTACCTTTAAACTCAAGAATGGTTACAGAGCCAGTATCCCTATCCTGTGCTTCTATCACTGATATGTTTAAATCAAGCTTACAATTTTATTTATTTATTTTGGAACCGGGGATTGAACTCGAGTTCTTGTGCTTGTGAGGCAGGTGTCAGAAGCACTGAGCTAAATCTCCAGCCCCACAATTTTATTTCTTTTAATCATCACTAAACTTCATCACATTGATATCAGCCCTCTGTTACAACTGTGTGTTATGGTTTATGTCTAGGTGTCCCCCTAAAAGCTCATGTGATCACAGGTGGGACCTTTGGAAGGTGACTGGATTATGGGGATACTAGGAGGTGGGGCCTGGTCCAAAGAAGTGGCACCCTGTGGGTGTGACTCAGAAGGTTACATCTCTCTTCCTAGGTCCTCCCTCGACCCCTCTGCTTCCCCGATGCTATGACATAAGCAATTATTCCTCTGCTATGCCCTTCTCCCATGCTATGGACTGAAACCTCTACAAACTGAGCCAAAAGAAATCTCTCCTCCTTTGATGTGTGGATATTAGGTATTGTGTCCCAGTGATAAAGAAAGTAATTATACCACTGTGACTCGCTGACATTATATTTCAAATATCCCTTTGCAGTTGCAGAAGACACACAGGGAATACATCAGCAGAGGGTAAATGTCCTCAATCAAAGCAATTGGTGTTTAAAACTATGCCTGAAACTTCAATCATATTATTGTATAGTATTTTATAAAATATTTTTTCTTGTGCTTCTCTTTTTGAATCTCTATCTTCTCACTGGGGAATAAGGTCAGGGTAGAAAAGAATGTCTGTTATGTTGGCTGTAGGTGCCATCGTTATATGTTACTTATACTACTTACAGTCTTTTCAAATGACAGTAACTGTAGGATGATTCTTTGCATTAAAAAAAAAAAAACACGACCATGTTTTGGGCAAAAAACAAACAAATAAAAACGAAGTACCGATTGACTAATTTGTTTCTGGCCATCTAAATGGATGAAGATTGATTCCTGAGGGCCACTGTTAAAGGCACTCAAGTTGGAGCTTTCTCATGACACCAACACCTTACCCTTGTGTTTTACAGAGAAGAGGGAGACGGAATGCTTACCTTTCAGGTCCTTTTTAGAATTTCCATAAAGTGCCTCATAGATCTGTAGCTCCGAATGCAGGGACTGGTAGAGCTGCTGTTTCTCTTCACACTGTTGCTGCAGGAGGGCCAGCTTGTGCTGTAGCCTGTCACGGAGAGGCAAGGGCGCACTGGGCTGGCAGGGCCACTCAGCCACAACAGGGTATTAACCTTCGAACCAACCTATTCCTCATAGAGTTTTAGCCCCGGATGTCAACTCAGGGGTCAGAGAGGCCATCAACTTTTCCCTATGTGCAAGCAGAGTGGGGGCAGGTGCAGTGATTTAGTGTGAAACCATAGCACCAGCGACCTCAGATAGGAGGAGAGACGCTAGCACAGTCTCCCCGCGGCTCCTCCAGTGCTCATCATGCTGATGGGCGGCTGCAGGGCTTGTGCTGGGGAGGAGCATGACTCAGACTGGAGCTGGTGTTGCAGCTTCCAGGCCAGGCTGAAAATACCATCTTGAACCTAAATGGAAGCATGTGAATGTTCCTTGTCCAGTCTCTGATAAATGGAAGCCATAACAGGGTTTCATTCTCTCTACTTCAGAGTGCAAAGACATTCCCAGGCTTCTGCTCGACTATACCCACAAGGCAGGAATAACAGAGAAGCAAGTGAGATTTCCAAAAAGGGGCACTGCTAATATTCCCTTCTTCTAAATCTCAATGTCTTTTGCCTCCACCTTCCCTGTCAACAGGGCCCTTCTTACCTGGAGTCATTTTCCTGTAGGGAGAGACGTTCTTCCCTGAAGTGCACGATCTCCTGCTGCTTCTCCTGCAGGTCTTTCAAAAGCTGCTGCCGCCCCATCTTCTGCCGCTCTGCCTCCTTCTCCAGGTCTTGAAGCCGGGATTGAGAAGCGAGCAGAGCATCCCTCAAGCGTTCTGTTTCTTGGGAGTGCCCTGGTGGGCAGAACACAGGGGTTGTGGAGAGGTACCAAAGCTCAGCTAGGACGTGAGCCAGAGCACGCCTGTCCTGAAACAGCAGAGCTGAGGGGAGCGGTCAGAAGGCGCTGTACCAGTGGGCAAGGTGTTTGGTTTACCGTATCCCACACACACTGGGGGCTGTGCACCTCTGTTCCTGCAGTGTCCCCATGTTCTGAATTATGATGGCCTCCTTCGTTCTTAAAGAAGACACTCTGGTGTCTAAAACTCACCATTTTCTAGGTGCACACTTACCATCTTTGCAACAATATATTTGAATTTTGCCAAAGATCAGTAAGATTTCTCATCTATGGTTTTTAGAATATAGTGTTTTCATCACTTTTAGAATGGGAACATTTGTTCTTTTCTGGGCTGGAAGCATCTCCCCAATCGCATTTCCTCAAAGAGGGTCAACAGTGACCAGGAGGAAAAGACTGCAGGTTCAGGCAGTCCTCTGGCATAGAAGTTACCTGGGCCCAGAAAATTGTATACATTGAAATCTCTTATACTTTTCTCACCTGAGAGACCTATTCTAGTCTTTCCAAGCATGCAGTGGTAGTTCAACTGCTCTGTTTCTCTCCTATCCATTAACTTTTACTATCTTCCCCAAGCAGGAACATTTCCTCTCCTGCCTTCTCACTTGGAAATAGCTTAGAAATATCTCTTAATGTCTTTTGCCTCCACAAGAATTCCTTCATTCTGGACTTAATCCATTCAGATAGCATTCTTAGTCTTTTTATGGCTAGTTAGTAATGTTTGCAGATTAAAAAAAAATTGTTATTGATTCAAGCAAGTCAAGTAACACTAAAGTCAGCTGTCTCTAAAGCCACACGGGAAATGACACCAACCTAAGGATGCCCACCCAGAAGAACTGGGGAAGTTCTAGGGCAGACTTGCTAATGCCTCCCAACACAGAGTCATAGGAGTACTGATCAGAGAGCAGCCAGAATATGTGAGTGAAGGGATGTGGTAAGGAGTCAGAGGGATGGCAGAGCAGGACCAGGAGGGAAATGCAAAGCTGCCGCTGTCTGGAGATGTGTGAGAGGGAACAGAGACACACATCTTCCTTCATTTTGTGGGTCCAAATCAGCTGTGAATGAGGATAGGTAGAACACAACCATGGTTGAGATCTGGAATGCCCTCCAAAAGTCTAATGTGTTCAGAGGTGGGGCTTCTGGGAGGTGACTAGATCACAGGGGTGTTAATACTCATCAGTAGACCAACCCATTGATGAGTTCAGAGCTGAATGCACTGCTAAGAGGTAGGACCTGGTTGGAAGAGGTGGGTCACTGAGGGCACATCTCTGGAGGGTACAGCTCTCTTTTCTCTCGGCTTTCTTGGCACCATGAGCTGAACAGCTTTCCTCTGCCATGCCCTCCAACCATGATGTTTGTGCCTGGGAGCCAGAAGACCATGGACCGAATCTCCTTTAAAATATGAGCCCAATTAAAAGTCTCCTCCTTTAAGTGGTGGGTCCCGGGTATTGTGCCCCAGTGACAGGAAAGCTGAATTATATAGTTTCCATACTGACGAGGTTGATAGCTGGTGACTCTGGACATGTGCAGGTGGGCTTTCTGGAAGTGATAGACTTCCTAGCTCCATTCAGCCCAGAACCTCAGAGGCTGAGGGTCCACGGGACTTCACTGGGACTGATAAGAGCTATGAGGGTGGGTGGATCTGGGCAGTTATCACTTTGCTTCTCCAACTGGTGATTCATGTAGTCAGGGAAGAAAGAGATTTAGAAGTCACCACAGTTCGTGATTTTTGGCCACCCACCTCTAGAAATATGACTCAGCTGAGCCTGAAGCCTCCGATTTTCTTCCCTGAGGACTCTGTTCTCATTGTAGAGCTGAGGCATGGACTCCATGCCCTGACTGTAGACGTGAGAGGTGGATCCTGTCCCAGAAAACACATTTTTGGATTAGAGATGCTTTCAAAAGTTTCCCATTCTCTACCTCCCAAAGGTCTGCAGTCCCAACTCAGAAGGAAGTCCTGGGACTCAAAGCCTGGGATGCACAAAACACAATGGAGTCAATGCTGATTTTGCACTGAGGACTCAAGTCCAGTTTGTGTGTGCCTCTTCTCAGTGGATTCTTTACAGACACTTATCTCATGCTACAGCTGTAATTGTGCTAGAGGGCAACCATAAGGGGAAAGGTAGCCTCCAAGTGACAGCAGCTTGGGCTTGAGAGTACAGGGAGAAGGGCACCTAGGAAAAGAGGGAGGCCCTTGCAGGCATGGCAGGCGACAGCATGCCAATCAGAAGGACACAGGATCAGCAAACAGAAGGTAAACAGATTAAGGATGAGGTGAGAAGTCAAGAAACCCTGGGAACCTAGTTCTGCCTGGAGGAAAGTTCCTCTCTAACTCAGACAGGTTCCTAAGTAAGAATGACAGTACGTGCCCCACCTCCTCGGCTGGACTGTACCGGAAACAAGTGAAAGGCATACGGAAAGTCCTTGGAGGACTGTGAAACTCTGCCTAAGGCCTTCCTTTAGAAGCTCCCTAAATATGCTAAAGCAGGGTGGGCTGGGCCCCTACCGCTCCCTCGGGCCGTGGAGCTCAGCCTGTGTTCCAGCTGCTCCCGAAGGCGGTCGTTGATGCAGATGGACTCTTCCAGGCGTTGGCGCAGGTTCCGGATCTCACCCAGGTGCTCTTCCACGAGGTCAGCCCCTGCAGCCAGCCCAGCAGGATGTGGAGAAAAGTGGGAGGTGAGAATACGGATTATTGGGGTTGTGGGACACAGCTCAGCCAGTGGCCTCTGAGCACCATCTCTAAACATCACCACCCTTCTGCCAACTACACCCTCTCAAACAGGCACCCAGGGGACCCAGGTACCTCGTGTAGAGAGTAAAGGGGCTTTCAAGAATGGGATGGTCCCTCACCAAGGAAAACCTTTCAATCTCCTCCCGCAGAGGTCAGAAAAATGAAACGGAGCACCACACGTTCTACAAAAGTACTAACTGATGCCTCCGGACAGGCCTGCCGACCCTTTGGAAAGGTGCCGACCCTTTGGAAAGGTGTGGCTACCCGCTAGGGGTGGCTTTGAGAATGACAGAGGACTCACTTTACCTTTCTGCTTACTGAAACATGACTGAACATTTTTTTTTTTTAGCCAGGGACAAAGTCCTTCCTCTACTCTTAGAAAAAAGGCCTCCAGGAGGAATACGAGACCTTCAACTTACTCTGTGTGGTTAATGACTGATATGGAATACTTCCATCAAATTGCTTTCAGGAAGGGAGGAAGAAAGTATAGTCTATGTGTAGATTGGAGAGGAAAAAGGAGCACCCATAAAAGGAAAGAAAACAGATGCTGACGAGTAGGAGAGACACTAACAAGAGACTGCATCAATGACACCAGTTTGCCTTAGGTTCTGTCTTTTTCTGAAAATCACAACTGTCCTACTGTTCAAACTGAACTGCATCCCAGCATTTGTCAGCTGACCCACACGCCTCCACTTGGTGTAATTATGTGGTTGTGGATCGTGTGTCTCAGTAAAACTCCTGGCTCATGGGAGAAAGACCCTGCGCATGTCTGTGCCTGGGCTTCTAGAAAGGTCTGAGAGAGTAGGGTGTGAAGAACATAAATGTGAGAACACAGGAGGTGGGTCCCCGACTTTCCCATGTCCCAGCAGTGCACGGTGGCCTTGAGCAATGAGAAGGACAGGACACACTTGCAAAGGATCAAGCACTGGGTTGGCCCTTTTGTCTTCCTCAAACTCTTAGGGGTTAGAGAAGGAAAGAAAAAAGCCCTGCCCCGGTAGGGAAGGAGTAAACTGAGTGAGGTCATTTCAAACACATCCTCTTGGCTCTGTGCTTTACCTGTGGGTTTGGAGTTAAGCTGGTACACCGAGGAGATGTCCCCAGACACGCTCCCTTTCTGAGGCCTCATCATGTCCCACTGGCCTCCGCTACTCAGGTACCCAGGTTCCAGGATTCTGCCCAGTTCTATGGCGCCCCTTGGTGAAGAGTGAGGCTGGGTAGGATTGAGGTAGTGGGGAGAGCTAGCTTCCAAATGGTTGATGGGCAAGGTAGCTGCAGTAGCACAAGGAACGGTGCTGACATCTGAGCAGAAAGAAACAGACGTGAGAAACAGTGTCACAAGAGAAAAATCAGCAAAGAAGAGTGTGACTGCCTAGAACAGAGACTGCCTGGGGACGTGTGGGACACCAGAGACCCTAGTCCATGCAGGATACAGTGAGATGAAGACTTATTATCATCTTGAAGTACCCTCTCTGTGTTCTCTAGCATGAGGCGCCTAGAGGTCTAGGATGGGTAAAGTATCTGAAAGTCAGCTGTGTATACAAGGGAAAATTCCAGGGGCTCCACTCCTGGCTTCCACTGTAATAGCTCATGGCAGAGTCCTGGGAAATTGCACTCAGCCCTGAAGTTAGGGGTCAGGAGTGCAATGGGATACAGGATTGAGGGTACCTGAAAATAGGAGTATTTGCCTGTGAGCATTTGCCTGCACCGAAAGCTAACCAGTCATTCTTTCCTTTCTCCTCTGTTTAGGTTTTCAGAGGAGAAAGGGCATAAAAAATCCACTAGGATATGCCTGGATATGGCTGCCTAGTTCCTGCAGGCTGAAAAACTCGTGGCAGAGGTGAGGGAAACCCTTTAAAACTAAGCGATTTGGGTCCCATCCTACATGATTCAAGGGATGTGAAGCATCATGACACCTGCCCAGAAAAAGCACTGAATATGCCATTCCAAGGGAGGAGGCTTTATAAAACAACCTGGGTTCTTTGTTAGAAAACGAAACAAGCCCAGCAGAAATGGTGAGGCGGGGGGGGGGCAGGGGCG
>NW_022900945.1:50040742-50104656 GCF_012274545.1 Fukomys damarensis | reverse complement strand
GGGGGGGGGGGGGGGGGCAGGGCTGTGCTTTAGAAAATTCAGTCTGCTTTTCTTCCAGGGATTATTAACAAGGATAGCCGAATAGACAGGCAGGTCTTCCTAAGCAAATAGGAGTGAGTTCATCATTTTACTGCAGAATCGCCTGAGAAGATGTAACCACACACACACACACACACACACACACACACACACACACTGATATGTGGACCTCCAGAGAGTTTACTTTAATAGATATGGGATACATCTCAAGCCCTTGATGTTTTAGAAATCATCCCAGGAGATTCTAATAAATAGGTGGCTAAGTTTAAGAAGTATCATCGTGGTTCTTTCTGTCTCCAATTTACAAACTGCTAAATGTTCATTAGGATAATTGGGAGTTAAAGAGGGAAATTAAAAAGTTTAAGCTCCAAAATTTTAAGAGGGGTTCAAGAACAATACTATTTCCTATCTCTTTCACACTCCCTTCAGCTTCACCCAAACCCAAGGAAAAGGGAGAAATCAATAGCAGTAGAAAGTCTGCTCACTTTTTAACCAAAGTCACAGGAGGTTGCAAGTCTAGGAGTAAAAATGATCCATATTCTGGGAGAAGACTAAACACAGTATCTATTTTCAGGGTTGACAAAAGAAACAGGCCGATCCACAAGATATTATTAGGGGCTTTAGGAATACAAGATTGGCTGTGATGTTTGGTCACTGGACACCCTTGACATAGTAACCCTCATGAGCAGTAGCTGGGTCAGCGAGCTTCACAACAGGCCTAGGATGTGACTTTCAGGTAATTTCACACTGTTTTCTAGATTTGCTTTAAAGCACTACTAGAGAGCAATTCATCATGTGAAGTTTTTCCTTCTTTTTTTGCCTAAGCCAAAAACAATAGCATGCATGCAAAATTCTACAATGAGGCATCTAAGCCATAAATAGATCAGGACATTTCCTAAAAGATGACTTATACAGTCTGCGATTGTACGAAGTTTATCTGGGCACTCTGGGAGGTTCCGCAGGAAGACTGAAAGTTTGAGCTCCATTTGGAAAACTTGGCAAGTCCCTGTCTTAGAGAATACAAAGGGTTGGGCATGTAGCTCAGAGAAAAGGCTCTGGGTTCAATCTCCAGTACTGATAAAAAAAAAAAAATATCTATCTTGGAGGTCAGAGAATAAAAAGGATGAAAACCACAGTTCTATGCTTGTCGTTCTAGCTGTCCACAGAGAGGGGATGAACCCTGACAACAGGAAAAGGGGCTGTGTTGCTTCCACTTCTGACTCTCTCACCACGTTTTTAACCCAGGCTGATGATCAGGAATTAAATGTGACTGAACGTATTTCACAGCAGCGGATAAAGCAGCTCCACAAAGAGCCCATAAATGTGGCCATCTTTTATGACCAGGTCATCTTACATGCAATGCACAGAATTCTCTTCCGCCCCCAGAGAGAAGTATTTTCCCAGGCTGTTTCCTAGGCTGTGGCCCCCAACTCTGTCAAGAGTGGATGGGTGAGCACCACATCTAGAGGCTCTAAGCACATATATAACCCATAACTGATGAGGCACACACGTCAGAAAGGCAGCAGTGAATACGTTTCCAAAAAAAAAAGCAAGCAGAGCTTTTCATCCATCTTCGGGACATAACACGTTCCTCTACATTTTTCAACTCGGCCGTCACACCAAAGCCATGCAGAGCAACACGGTCTGGGGCTGCCGCTCGCCAGCACACAAGGCAGCAGGAGTGCTCACTTTCTCCCAACTGCTTCTGCAGCATCTGCAGCTCCTGCTGAGCCTCAGCCAAGGACACCACCGGTGTCTCACGGCAGCCAAGGAGGGGAGGACCAGGGGGGCTGAAAGGCAGGAAGCTGGTCGGAGCTGAGGGCAATGGTGCCTGGGGAAGGCTAACCGGCTTGGGTATGGAGTTAAAATGAAAGCCTAGAAACAGAAAATTAGGGAAAAAGGAGACACATCATTAGAGAGAAAGGGAGAGAAAAGTAGGGGTAAAAGACTGAGACGGTGAAACCATTCCATGACCCACATCGCCAGCAGGGGTGGCTGGCACTGAACATGGTGCAGGCTGAGCTGGCTGCAGGTGATCCTTGCTGCAGAGAGCCAGGCCTGGCTCACCTCTGCTTCCTCCCCAGCCAGGGATTTCCTTCACACATGTTCTTAGCTCATCTTGAAAGAAAGCAAGATGGCATTATCACTCCCATGTCACAATGGCTGTGCCTGATTGCTTTCAAAGGGGTGGGACTGCTGCTCCCGGTAAGTACCAGACCTTGTCCTGGGGACAAGTGTCTCCTGATGGCTAGAACTGCTCTTCTGAAAGCAGGGTCCATCCTGAGGAGGGGAGGAGTGTGGGGCTGTGGGGAAATTTGCATTACTCATACAGTGCAAGCAATTTAGGACTCTGTGGAAACAAACTTTAGACATCCAAATCAATATGTTCGTCTAGCAGATGAAAAATAGAGGTCTTGATGTGGTGGCTGAGACACAGGGGTTTACAAACCTGCATGGATATTTGAATCACTTAGGAAAAACTCTTAATGTAAAACTTGAATAAGCTAAAGTGACTATAGGGCCAGACTGTGCTTCTTCATATGCTAATTGCTACCTTGGCTAACAGCCCACCCAGGGGCAAATGGTATGACAAAAGGTGACCATAGAACATTTCCTACATAAGATAAGCAATGTGTTTGCAGTCTTGTTCTGTGAATTCCCTGACTCTTTGTTTAGAAAAACCTTATAAAAAGTACCTCAGCCCCTGAACAGTTGCCTCTCTGAGCTACCTGGCTCCAGGAGTGCTGTCTGGCCAGACTAATAAAGGTCTATTTACCGTCTAGCCTGGTGTGTTCCTTTCTGGGTTTCTCGTTTCTCCGTCGAGCTCCCAGAGCCTCGCTGGGTGTTAGGGCCCAGCATTGTGGAGGCCTTTTTGGCTGTTCACGCTCCGTGGAGTGGAAGTGAGACTTTAAGTCTTACATTAATATTTGTGGATTCTTTAGTCTTAAGGCAGACCAACAGAACTAAAAACTCTGGCAAGAGGTCTTGGAAATACGCATTTAAAAAACCTTCCAAGGTGATCTTTATGCAGCCACACTACAAACAAATCTTTAGGGACCTGGAAAGTTACAGTGTTTGATTCTGTTTCCTCTATAAACAGATAGAGGGCAAATAGACAACGGAGAGAGCACAATTCAAGATCTACCTGCGGAGGACGTCCAGTGAGGAAGACAATGATTACATGTTAAAATACATCCCTCGCCCACCTTGCTGACATCATGCCGGAATATTACTGCAAAAACCCCAAACTGTCAAGTAACAGCCCAGGAATCTTTTGGGGAGCTATTCTGAGTTTAAAAACCTAACCTTCTGCTGGACTTGAACTGAAAGCATTTAAGCAGCCATCCACAGCTCTGGGTGAAGAGCTCTGTGGCGCCCCCGCCATCCCATTATCTACTGGCCCAGCTGCTGCCCACTTTGGCTTAGCAACATTGAGCCCAGGCTTGGGCAAACTAGGACACTTCCGCCTCCGTAACACCCTGCTTGAACGGCCCTTAGGAGAGACGAGGGCAGCAGAAGGAAGCACTGTGCTTTCCGGGAGCACTTCTACCCCAGCCAGACTTCACCACAATCGCCCTGAAGTCAGCCCATCAGCTGTGCTGAGAGGCAGGAAGTGAACACACAGATGGCCCCATTCCCTGCCACGGCAGGTGCAACTGTGAACAATGCGACCCCTGGCAGTTATATTGACACATGTAAGTAAAACGTGCCCATCTACTTCCCCCCGGGATATGGACCATTATGTATCAGGGTTCACTCATAAGCCTATACATAGTGATGTAACATGAAGAGCATTTAGCTATGCAGTAAGCTGGAACACTGTACAGTTTACATGGGTAACACACATATGGGACCAGTAGATACCAATCTCTTTCCATTCTTTGGCTGTCAGAATCCCGTAAGAAATATTTGGCCTCTTTGTTCTCCAGTATAAAATGAGAAATAGGGGTGTGCTTATTTGAAAATGGTTGGCTAACAATGAGCAAAACTGGCATACATATCAAAGCCTGTTGTGGATGAGCTAGTTTGTATTTTAATAAAAATATAGTTCTAAAAAAATCAGACCGTTGGTGGTTGTGGGTGGCCTCTTGATTTCTGTCTAGGATGTGATGCGTACAGGCCCCCAACAGTCCACATCTGAATAAAAAGTGGAACAGGCAGCTGTGGAACAGCAGAAGAAGCTACTGCCCACTGACTGGTGCATACCTGGATGGGCCTGGATGGCCTCCTTGGGGGGACTCTGGGGAGTTGGCCAGCGGGTGGGGTTGCTTCTGGATTCAGCCTTAACCCCCTGAGACGCACTGGTTGCTGATGGTTTAGAAGATAATACAGCAGAATGGCTCGAATGATGGATGGCATCTACAAAACCCACGAATGAAAGAAAATGTTTGGTGTTCTGCAGACAACTGGAGTCCTGGCCTTAGATTTAGCCAGGAGCACCAGGGCTAGAGTCTTACTGTGACAGAATGCTCCGAGCACAAGCAATGTTCATTTTCTTGCTTTAAGACAGAAACTTTAGTGAGACAAAACATTTTAGCGGTAATAGAAGGGCTCAGAGCCCTGAAATCATGAAAATGGTGCCTCCAAAAGTACCAGTCAAGACTGAGAATATCTACAGACACCCATAGACACTCAGGGGATACAGCTCAGGAGCTGCAAGTAGCAAGATTACTGCAGGAGAGATGAGATTCTCTATCTTTAAGAAAGAGGTCTATCAGACAAACCCAGGGAGGGAGAAAAACCTTCCCCCACCTTCTCACTTTCCACACTATTGGTTATCTTGAGTCCAACAGCACACATGTGCCATTAGAGGCCAGGATGACAGAGAAATGCGTAGAATCAGGAGCAGAGCAGAGATCCTCTCCTAGGAGAGCCTGAGCTTGGCCCTTGATCTTAGAACCACATTCGGCCTGCTGCACACCAAGGTAGAACTATAAGGCCTGGTTCCCAAGATCTCATCTCAATCTAGAGAGCGATGGCACCACTCAGAAAGTGGGGGCTACCTGAGTGATCAGGCGAAGCCTTCTTCTCTTCATAGTGAGTGTACTCGCTGGCTACATCCATGTCAGAGCAGGCTTCTAGCTCATCGGACAAGAAGGAGGTGCTGCTGGGAGAGCGGTGGGAGTCAGACGAGGCATGGCTGCTGGAAGGCGAGAGAGACTGGGCATCCAGTTTGGCCTGCAGGACCTCAATCACCTTCTCCTTCTCCTGCAGCTCCCTGCTGAGCCTGGGTGGACAGTGAGGTGAACAACAGGTAAACTAAGGTCGCCCAGACTACTTAGTCCTAACTAAAACTTATGGGAAAAACCACGCAAGCCAAGGGGACCATTCCGCAGAGAATAATGGAAATAACTCAGCTCTAATTAGAGGTGCAGGTTAGGCAGAGAGAGATGGAGAGAGAACAGTAGCTCCCCAGTGCACTGGCCGCCTAGGATGCTGAGGACCGGAGGAGACACAGCCAGTCCTGTATGGGATTTCTGCATAAGGAACGGTCCCCGAATAGCTGCATTCTGAGGACTATTTGTTATCATCTCTAACAAGTCAAGTACAAAACTGAAAGTAAACACTGAGAAGCATCTAACAAAACATTGTCCCAACATTCAAGACTGACAAATGGATCATCTAGTTCCCTGAAGGACAGACCGTGCACTGTCCAGGTCCTTCTCACTAGGTCAGAACCATGAGGTAATTCTTTGTTCTTCAAGTAACCGAGAGACTGTTCAGCTGGCTGTCAACCCAGTTCAAAGCAGGTCAGCATGCAAAATGCTTAGCCGGGTCATTAACTACATGGGGCATGGCAGGGAGGGAAGGATCTCGGGGGTGAGAAGACTCTTGAAATCTGCTCAGTTCACTTATGCATCAGACTACATCCAGGTTCCTGAGCTCGTTACTATCCCAATAAAATTGTATTCAAAAGGAAGAACATGGTTAAAGACAACAGTAAGGTGTTCGATGAATAAATGATTTCATAACATTTATTTTTTTCTTTCCTTTTTCTCTGACTTCTGAAAATGTGGTCACCCTTGACCCGGCTACCTGGCCTTGAGTTCTTTATCATATTCTCTTTTGAATTACCTGAGGGCCAGTGGCTCAAGTCCAGCTTTTTCTTTCTCACTTTTATGATCCTCTGCAAACCAAATTCAGAAAGAAGCAGTGAGAAAAGAAACAGTCCCCGTCCATACATTACAAACACAGGGGTTTACTCAGGCCCAGAACAGTGATTACACATGTGTCCATGATAATCGTTTAGGGGCCCCAGGGTAGTTTTCAGGAAAGTGAGCTGGCAGGCTCACCTGAGCTCACCAGGTAGCCCCTCCCTGACCTGGTGATCACCGTCATGACTTCATCTGCCCTGAATCAGAACAAAAAGTTGAAATGTCGTTTGTCTCCTTGGTCGTGAGACTCACTCCCAGCTGCCCTCTGGAATGCTCCAGCCTCCATGTCTGGTCACAGATTGGCTCCCACACGCGCAGCTGTGTGTCCCATCCCCACTTTCACACAGCAGCTATTTTGCCTCTGAGGAGATGACAGATAGTCCTGTTCTACCTCTGTACCTGCTACCAGTAGATGGACTGGTTGGCCCCACATTGAAGCCTGCTATATTCCGTTAGGTGCTCCCAGGGAATTCTAAGTAAAAGATTTTAACAATAGCCAACATAATCCTTAAAGTGCTGTTTAACTACGGCCTTAACTATGTCCCAAAGGCACAGTGCGTCATCCACATTTGAAGTCCATGCCTGTGTAATGCCATGAGACAAATGAAGAAACAGACCACAAAAGGGTGAGACATTTGCCCAAAGCAAATGGATGGCAACGCCTAGCCTAGAGCTGGAATCTTTCAATTGTAGTTCAGGGCTCTTTTCATCATTACAAAGCCCTTTCAGCTCATCTTCCTTTCTCCCGCTTAGCACTAGATGGGTGTTATCTCCTGCCACAAAGGTTCCACTTGTGATAAAGTCTCTAGAGCCGTAACCATGGCATCTCCAACCCTTCGTGCTCCTCTTGATGCTCCTCAGTGGTCAGGCCCGGACCCTGTAATAGCTCTCAGGAGATGAAGTGGGAAGTGGACTTTGGGTGAAAATTTGCAGTGAAGATAATGCAGCCACCTGGGCCAGGAATCAGACCAAGTGCAAACATATTCCAAAGCCCCCTTGGCCAACTTACTGGTGCTGAGTTTGCTGGTGAGCCTCTCAGTCAGCTGACTTCCCTGGGCAAGTTGCTCCCGGAAACTCTGCCCCAAGTAGTAGTCAATATCATTGCTCCTTAGGAGATCTTCAAAAGATTTTACTGTATCTTTTGCATGCTGAGTGAGAAGATAACAAATACCTCTCCCTTCTCGTATTTTTTGCCGTAGGTAGGATAGTTCTCGGGCCTGATCCTGAATCAAGGAATCATATTTTCTAATGTAGGAAAGAGGGAGAGGGGAGAGAGAAAGAATGGGAAAGAGTGAATGACAAGTTATGGGAGCTTTCTCAGAGATCTCTGTGAGAAGATATCGAAGGGCTTCTGCAAGCTGAATTCATATAACCCATAAGAGATAGTTAAGAGTATATTCTAGGGCCAGGGCTTTAGCTCAGTGATTCTGTCGCCTGCCACTCAAGGACACGAGTTCAATCCCCGGTACCAAAAAAGAGAGTAAATTCTATTCTGAGAGATTACTGTATCAAAAACCTTAGGATGACACTCTTCTTCAACTATTTTATATATATTAATATGTCTGCAAGTAAATCACAAATTCTGTATAAATGAAGACAATGCCATATTTCACACCTCCTGTAGCATCAGTATTATTTATAGCTGATAATAAAAACTTAGAACCACTTAATCCTAAATCTGGATAAGAACTCCTTGTCTTCCATTTCAAACACTACCAGACACATGAATATCTTCTATGCTACTGTATTTTACAAAGATGGCCATTATATAATCTCCCATCCCATGTGTTCTTCTACACATGGCCTTGCCAGTCCAGCTTCAGCAGATAGAGGCTCTTCTCCACCCTCTTAAGCCTGAGAAGCCTCTCTGACCGTTTTAACCAAGATAAAATAGCGGAAGTTAACATTGTGCCAAGTCTAGGAGCAGCTCTTGACCAGCAACTCCCACTTCTGACATCAGAAGCCAGCCGTCATGTAGAAGTGAAACTACCCTGAGTACACCACAGTGCGAGAAGCCACAAGCAGAAGGGAAAGCCCTGTAGGACAAGAAGTGGCACAGAGAGGCAGAGGTGCTGGAAAGAGCCATATCACTAGCCACGTGAGTAAAGAAGCCAAGTAACTGTGTCCAGCCTTTCAGAAAACTCTAGCCTTAAGTACCATCTGACAGCAGCGATGTAGGGAGACCCAGCCGGGCCAGGCAATCTACAGAAGCATGAGAGATGATAAAGCACAATATTTCGGAGTGGTTCGTTACTCCAGATAACAATACGGAGTGGCAGATAACAATATGGATGTCTACTCAGAATTTTTCAAAGCAAAGAATCAATAATAATAATAATGATGATGATGATGATTACAGGAAATAGCAAGTGCTTAATATTTTAAAATATTTGAAGCACTTGTATGAATTCATTTAAACCTATCAGTCATCCTTTGAGTTGGGTTGCTTTCATTATTTTGATTTAATGCATATGCAAATAGACTCAGGAAGTTTAAGCACGTTGTACAACCAGTAAGTGTCAGAGATAGGACTTCAACCTAGGAAGTCTGACTCTAGCCTTACTACTGTCCTATCCCACAGGTTTACTAATTTACCCCTAACAGGAAATCCCAGAGACCAGGTATCTTCTAGGCACTGGCCCACCATCCAGTGCTCTGCTGGTTACTGATATACCTGTCTTTCTGTCGACCTGCTAATATTTTAAAAAGTGCCCTTCTGATTAACTTGATATGTTCCCCTTCCAGCTGCCTGAGCTGCCCTATTCCAAGCACAAACTTAGGCATTGTCCATTAAGTAACATCCTCTCCTTACCCAGGCCATGAGGCTGATCTCAGCTCCTCAGCCAGCTTCCCTTCTAGGCCTGTTTTCGGGAGCTGTGCTTCCAGCTGGGACACTCTCTGGATGAGACTGTCCAGATCCTTTTTGGCTTGAAGCCCTGGGGGGTAGAAAGCCCCAGTGCCATCGGACAGCCACCCCTCATCCTCATCAGTGACACTATGAGGTGAAGACCCCTCAAGGGTGCCAACAGCCCTCAGTTTTCGGGGTCTTTCCAGACTAGATGAATAATCACTTGTAACCGAGAGGGACCGGACCCGGTTCTTGAGGTTCTGAATGACTTTGTTGGCATTCTGAAGCTGGACTTTCAGATCTTTGATGTTCTTTTGTAGGACGGAGATGTCTTCTGACTTTCCATATCCTTGGAATTCTTCACACTTTCCTAGCTGGCTTCCCAAAGGCTTCTTGCCAGGGGAGCTGAGCAGAGCTGGGCCCAGGTACTCCTGCTCAGAGCACAGACCCTCCATGTGCACTGTGTCCCCCAGGCTGTCGTGTTCCTCACACTCTGAAAAAGAGGAAGACATCTTTGTAAATCCAAGCTGGATATACTGCTGTGGCCTCTCACTTCGAGGGAAGCACATTTGGTCAAATAACGACTGGAGCAAAAGTTGAAGCTGTACTTCATTCAGCTCTGGCTCCCTCCTGGCCATTCAGATGTAGCACTTCTTATCCTCCCACAGCCCTGCCAAATTAGGTATGTTCATATTCCATTTAACTGACCGGCGAACCCAAATCTCAGAGAGGTAAACTAGATGGTCTTGGATCACTCAGACTAGCACGTGAAGAGCCAGCATTCAAATTTTCAAATGTCCTATGTCCTTTCCACAAGTGCGCTGATGTCTCTTAAGACATTAACATGGGCCTTATATTTTTAGAATGACATGAAAACTGCAATTCAAGCTGACGGTTTAACGCTCCCAAGTGTTACTATGATTTGAAGTCTGTTGAGTTACAACTGTGTGAAAAATAGGCCTAGAAAAATAAGATCTCTGAGAAATGCATCAGCATATGAAAAGCTGTGTTTGTGCCAGTGGCAGTCAGAATGAGAATGAATGCATAGCATTTTAGTAGGTTCAGGTCCTGTTCTAGAGTGTTTTGTAAAGATTTACTCATTTAATCGATATAAGTTCCAATAGGTTAGGTAGTTGCTTTTTATCATTTTACAGATAAGGAAACCGAGGCACAAAAATACTCACAGTGGGATTTGAATGAAGCAATCTAGCCCCAGGATCTCTGATTTTAACCACTATATCCCACTGTCTCAAGAATGAGAGAGATCATGAGTGTTTTTCTCCCCAGTTTCAAATTGGTATGTACCCTGTGATTATAGTTCTTTTATAAGCAAAACAAAAACCTTTCAATCTTATGGTTTATATATTCCTAGAAGCTCATCCAGTTTCTTCCTTGATGAGTAGGTCTTTACTATTTTTCCATTACAATAAGTTGGATAGAATTTTATTTTTATTAACTGTAAACTAATTACAGAAGTTCAAACTCAAATTTGGTCTCCTTTTGGACAGTAATTCTCCAAAGTTCTTGTCCTCCTTTGGCCCTGTGTTCCCTGTGCCACTTACCTGGGCTGGTGGTCTCCTCGCGTTCCGCCTCATTCTCGCTTCGGCCACAAGTCTCATAACCCAGGTCCTGGAGGTCCACCTGGACCTGCTTACTGTCCTGCTTCACTGGGGACTCGCCTGCTCAGAAAGGTACAGCAGTGTTAGAAAGTACACGAATTTCCCACATACTCTCTCAACCTTGGTGGTACATACCCCGGCCTTTAGCGGCAAGAAAGCCAAATCCAGAATGGTATACATGCTTCTTTGGATTCAGGTGGAAGAAGAAATCACCTGCTCCAGGTAGCGGGACTTCCCTCCCCAAGGAAGCCTGGATTTGCCCTGATGATCTTGTTTCTGATAAGCCAGTCATAGTTGGAACCAGATGTGTGTAAGCTGGGTACTGCACACAGACATCTCTGGAAGCCCTGATGAGACTAGCAAGGGCTTATCCAGAGGGGCTCAGTAAATGTTTGAATGAAGATGAATAAACTTAGAGTCCCAAGACATCTATACCTGCACGGTCTGATAAGGTAGTTACTAGCCACATATGCTATTTCATGTCAAACTAATTAAAATGAAATAAAACTTAAAATTTCCAAGTTGCACTAGCCACATTACATGTGGTGTAGATACAAAATATTTCCATCACCCCAAGAAGTTCCAGTGGATACTGCTGATTCTACGCCAAAATGATGGTATGTTTTCAAAGATTCTATCATGGTGCAAAGAAAAGCAGAAAAGAAAAATAATTATGCTAAGAGAGCCAGGGCAATTAATTTTTTTATTTTTTATTTATGAAAAGTATAAAATATGGAAACTATATACCCAATTGCCATCTGATTATAAATGTCAATAATATTAATTATACCCTTTCTAAAAAATATTTTATTGGAGATGGGCATGGTGATTAATACTTGTGACCCCAGCATTCAGGGGGCTGAGGCAGGAGGATCCTGAAAGATTGAGGCTAGCCTGGGCTACACAGTTCAAGGCAAGGCTGAACCACAAAGGGAGACCCCATCTGAAAAAAAGCAAAGCAAATATAAAATGTATTTATATGGCTCAGTGATAGAGCACTTGCCAAACATGCACAAAGTCCTGGAATCAATCCCCAGCAGTGCACCAAAATAATTGATTTATCGAATATAAGAAATACAAGTCTCTATCCTGCAATCTTGTTATCCATTAATTCTACCTTCTCAGTAGAGCACACCGTCCAAGAATCTCATACGGATGCTTGGAACCATGGATAGTACTGATCACATGTTTTTTTCTACACATACATACCTGTGTACCTCTGATAAACTTTAATTTATAAATTAGGAGCAGTAAGAGATTAACAGCAATAACAAATAATAAAACAGGTCAACTATAGCAATACAGTGTAACAAGCTATTGTGAATGTAATCTCTCAGTTGCCAATGGGTGGATAGCATACACAGCATGGATACACTGGGGAATAGTACATATCCTGCCTGGGATAGAGCAAGACGGTTGGAGATTTCCTCACACTATTTACAATGACAATTTAAAATTCTAAGAATTATTTTTTTGTATAATTTTCCATTCATGTTTTTGTACCATAGTTAACTATAACTGAAACCATGGGAGGGAAAATCATGGAATATGAAACCACAAATAGGGGAGGCTAATGTAATTGCTTTTTAGTTTCAGCTTTTAAAAATGGTAAATGGTATTTGAAATTTGTGTCCAATCACCCTTTGCTAGAACATGGACATATAATTGTATTTTGTTCTTGTAGCCTGCCATCTTGTGAAATTCATTAGCTCTAGTAGCTCTTTCGTAGGTTTTTTTTTTTTTAGCATATATAATCTGTGAATAAAAAAGTTTTACTTCTTCCTTTTCAAATAAAAAATAAATACAAGTCTTGGCTGAGAGAAGAGGATCACCGGGAGTTCAAGGTTAGTCTCTCAGACTAATAAATCAAGGGCCTCAGAATTCAAATCACATTTGACAATTGACTTTATATCTATGGGACTGGCACTGTATCATCATGGCAGTAATGTTTCTCATAGTTGCTTAAAACATGGATGAATGAAAAAATCTTTTCCGGTTTTGCATAAGTGGTGAAATTTACAACGCTTCTGGAAAGGAGATCGAGTTCAGCTGGTCCTAAAGACTAAACTCGAAATGATTAACGTTGTTTACATTTCATCATCTGACACTGATAGGCTCGGGATCTGTTCCAATATAGAAATAAGGCCAGATGGTTTTGGTGAATCAATGATGGGAAGTGTAGAGCAGGGACCCGTCGTCCGCGTGTGCAAGGAAACCTCGCTCAGCTCTTGGTCCAAGAAGAGGCCGATCTTGCGGGGCCTCACTTTGGGCACGATCTGGGCTTTCTGGGGGCCGAAGGTGAGGTAGCTGGTGTCCATGCAGTGCCCGAGGGCCCAGAAGCTGGGGTTCAGGGTCGGTTCATTGCGCCAGTTGCGGGGCAGGCAGCCCCGGCAGGCACTCACCGTCCACTTGGGCTTGGTGCCCACCTTGGTGTCCACCTCCCAGTCGTGCCGGCCCAGGTGAAGCTCTGGAGGCCCAGGACGGCGGGGTACAGGTAGAACCTCCTGGGGGCGTAGCAGACCTTCCTCCAGTCATCGTGGCAGTGTAGTCTTTGGCGAGCTGCGAGTGGGCAGTGGCAGGGTCGTAGAGCTCCTCGATCCGGAAGTGCTGCACGATCCCATTCGGGCCAGACCGCAAAGCTGGGCGGGAGCCTCACCTCGTAGCTGCTCAGCTCCACGGTGCAGCTCCACGGGGCGCCTGAGCTTCTGCGTCCCGTCCTCGATGCCCTTCAGGGACATCAGCACCGCCACATGCATCCGAGCCTTCACTCTTAGGCCAGACTCGCAGGCGGAGAAGACGCCCAGGTTCCGGTTCACTTCTGCTAAGATCTCCACTCGTCCTCCTGCTCGCCCTGCAGGAACTGCGGGACTTGCTCGAACTCTGCCTCAATCTCCCTCCGCCTGGCCTCGGCCTGCTTGCGCAGCTCTAACGTCTTGAGGGGCAATTTATTGATGACCCCAGAAATCAGCAAACCTATCTGTTAGCCCATTTCCTCTCTACACTCTCACTGGAACCTTAAAACCATGCTTTTATTCCTTTATTCTTTTCTGATATCTGCAGATTAAAGTAAAATATGCACTTCCACGGTTCTAGAACTACGGTCAGGACTGAATTTGTTCTGAGGTTAGGGCAAAAAAATAAAATCTGCAAAGCATGAGAGAAGACTTTGGTGACAGCGAGCTTGTGATACTTACTAAATATGACTCTGTATTTCTCCAGCTGGTTAGCCTGGGCAAAGACTGTGGCTTCTGAGATCAGCAGCTTCTCCTGGAGATCTTGATAGCGTTGTCTGCATTGGGCCAGCTGGGAGCGCAAGTGCTTGGTGGACCCCGGCAGGCTAAATTCTGACTGAGGCCCAGAATCCGGGGCCTGGGGTTGGTTATTGAACTAGGAAAAGGCCAATACAGACCGAGGTCACTTCCGCAGGGTGACAGTCACTACGCTTTCTCACGACACTGTTAACTACATTCATGTGTCTGCCACAGCACTTTTCATGCCACTTGGCAGTCGCTTGCTTTCGAGCCAGAGCTCCTGGAGAGCTGGGATAGTGTTTTATTCATCTCCGTATCTGCAGCACATAACACAGTGCCAATCTAGTCCGCAGAAGAGCTCTTAGTAAATGCCAGCTCAGTGGCGAAAGATAAGAGGTAGAAACCTCCATTAACCTTCCCTGCATTCTTGTCCCAGAGTTTCCCCGAGAATCTCTGCCTTCTCCATCTTACTGAGCCCTTGGCAAAGCTCCTTCCTTTAAGGATCCCAGCCCTTCTGAGTCTGAGACACAGACACGTGTGATACACTGAGATGAAAATACCAGTGATAAGGAGGAGACGTCATTACATACCGCTTGTCTGGGCTGCCTGAAAACCCAATACATCCCAATATTGTGGCATTTGTATCCTATGAAAATTATCTGTTTTGTGGCATTCCCCCACCATATTGAGCATCTTGAAGTGGACATCAGGTCTTATTACCCCCTTCCGATGCCTGGTGTGTTACCTGGAGAGCTAAGTAATCAAGAAATATTCATGATAGGGCATAAAGCCTTTCTAAAGCTGAATGAGTGCCTTTATTACCATCTACTGGTTGTGGCACAGAGGCACCCTCCCTGACCCACAAGACAGAAAAGTTAAGGTAAAAATTGAACTCTCCGGCTCATCTCCAGGTGTTTTTCATTCCACCCATGCCCTCACTTACTTGGTGGGCATCAACTGCCACGGCTGCCTCAAGGTCCAGACTCTGGGGTCTAGGGCAAGGCCTCTTGATCACCGCCTCCTCCTCTTGGCCTGGGTGTTTCCCAGGAGAACCAACCAGGTCTGTGTTCGTCCTGTCAATCTCCTTGGCCAGGTGCACAAGGAGCTCCGGATTTAGATTACTATCCCCTTCCTTGCTGCTCAGTTCCAGCTGTTCTTTGAGGAGGTTGATGATGTTGTGGGCGTTCTTCAGTTTCCCCTGGAGCTTTCTGAACTCAGCCTGAAGGCTATTCTCATTCAGACCCCTTTTGGTGACCCCGGTCTCCACCATCACCTCGCCTTTCTCCTTGTCTTCCTCGATTTCCCATCCATCAGACATTGCTTCTCCCATCTGCTCTTTCAGCTCTGCATTCTCAAGGCAAAGGCTCAGCATAGTATTCCTGCAAGAAACACACAATCAGGGGCCAGATCTGGACTTCAGCCCCACCCCTAACCATCCCTTCACCCACATCTCGTGAGAGACTCAGAGACACACAGAGCATGGAACATCCTCACAGAATAGAACAACACCCTTATTTCATACATGAGAAAACCAAGAATCCGGAAGAATGAGACTTTCCCCATACCAAATATTTCCACAGCTACTTGGTGACAGCACTGTCACTAAAACTTCTGGTCTTAAAACCCCTAGTCTGGATCTGGTGTTCTTTACTTTGCTACACAGTCTCATAGGCTCTAATTTTCAGTGGCCTCTGGAATACACAAAGGCACTTATACCGAGGAATAAAAATTAAGAAGGACCTTACATATGACTAAATGACATCATGATGGAGTCTATGGTTCTATTAATTGTAATAAGTTTTAAACCACTAACAAGTAAATTGAGACCTAGGGACACAGAAGAAATAAATCATAGTAATCAACTATAATCAAGATGCATTTATATGTTAATTTCTTATACGTTTGGCTTGTGTGGTAGGAGATAACCTTCAAGGGAGCAGCCACTGTGTTTGGTTTGTTCATCCTACACCCCCAGGGCCCCACAAGTGGCTGCCATATAAAATTTTTATTTTTTGAAGAAATAAAATTGCCTGAACTGGGATTTAGCTCAGTGGTTCTGCCACCTGCCTCACAAGCGCAAGGTCCTGAGTTCAATCCCGGGAACAAAAAAAAAAAAAAAAAAAAAAAAAAAGAAAAGAAAGAAATAAAATTGCCTAAAACAATGAATTTACAACACAGCTCTACCTTTTCCCACCAACAAATCCTTTTGTTATGTTATCGGGGATTGAACTTGAGTCCTTACACTTGCAAGGCAGGCAGTGGAACCACTGAGCTAAATCCCTGGCACCCCCCCTTTTTTTTTTGGTTTTTTGAGACAGGGTCTCACTATGTAGTTGAGACTGACCTGGAACTCACTATGTAGCCCAGGCTGGTCTCGAACTCACAGCGATCCTCCTGCCTCAGCCTCCCGTGTGCTGGGATCACAGGCGTGCGCCACCACGCCCGGCTGCTAGGATTGATGGAAGCAATAAAAACCGTGACTTTTGTAAGGCAATTCCTGTATTTATAAGGATGATGACACTTGTTTTTTACACAAAATAAAGATTATAACATTTGTGGATGTTCATGAAATTATCATAGGGTATGTTGGCTCAGATCAGCCATGGAGAAATCATTTGATTGCTGCTATAGTATATCTGTGGATCTGAGAAATACCAGCAGTAGAATCTCTTGAGGTGCTTGCTACAAAAGCTTTAGAGCTGAGGCCTATGAATCTGCATTTCACTTCAGTTCCACAGATGATTCTTAAGCATGCTCCACTGAGGATGCTGAACCAGAGGAGACAAAGGTAATAAATAATTTACATCCTCAGTGTCCGCAGTTGGCCATGCACCTAGATTAGATTTCTTAGAATCCTGAAGTCGTGGAGCAGAACTTTTCTGCTGTGATTCAGGGAAGAAAATACTCTAGGAGACAGAACTCAGACAAACTATAAGGTAGTTTTTCAGTGGAGAAGGTGGGGATGGGCATATTACCAAAACTGGGATGAAGGAGAGAGACAGAAAAAGCAACACATGTGATGTATGGGAAAGAATATTTAATATTATGGTAGCAATTTGTGTTTTGGGGAAAATTCCTATGTGTTCACAGGACAAACTAATGTAAGCAAAACTCAACAAAATATTATTGAAAGGATGGATGAGGGATTACATAAATGATATCTTCAACATCAGTACCTTTGAGTTGTTTGGGTGGTAAGTTAAACCAATCAGTTACAGGTTAGTAAATCAGGAAAAACAAAAAGAAAATAACCCGTGAAAGTACCTAAATGTGGCATGTAGAATCTAAAGAGATGTACTGTCATATCCCCATGACATCTCATTGACTTACAACACGGAAATTAAAGCCAAATTTATGCTTTAACTTAAGTAGAATTAAACATATGAGAATTTAAATTATGATAATTTAGCATAAAATAACCAAACCAAGATTTAGAAGTTATAGTAATTTTTAAAAATTCTTTGATAAAATGTATAATATATAGAAGAAAGTGTTAGGTGTTAAAAAACAAAACAAAACAAAATAGGGGGCCGGGGATTTAGCTCAGTGGTTTCGCCTTCTGCCTCGAAAGCACAAGGTCCCAAGTTCAATCCCCAGTACCTAAAACAAAGAAAAATTTTAAAAAATCCCCAAAACCAGCAGCCAGGGTTCTAGCCATAGACCATTTTGCAATCTTGAGCAAGTCCTGTGGGCTTTTCTAGGCCTGAATTTCCTCAGCTGTGAAACAAGGACAGGAGGCTGGATGCCAAGTGTTAACATGATTCAAAGAAGTTCAGCAATAAAACACGAATTGGAAGTTGTGCTGCTGAATAGTTGTAGTCTAAACAACAGGTCATGGTGATTAGAGCCCTCGGGGAGTGAATGAATCCGTGGATTAGCTTTACAGTATCAGTATGCTCCCCAACCACTTTTTGATCAAAAGCCATTAAAAGAGTAGCCGGACTAGCCCATGAACTACCTACTTGCCACTTTTCTTTTCTTTCTTTCTTTATTTGGTACCGGGGATTGTACTCAGGTCCTTGTGCTTGCAAGGCAGGTGGTGGAACCACTGAGCTCAATCCCCAGCCCTGCTTGCCACTTTTATAATTTGATAAAGCAGCAGAGACGATTAAAATTGCTCTTCCATGATTCAGGGACTCACACTTATAAGGAGGGAGGGAGCTGAGTGGAGATGAAGGGGCCTCTATTGAAATCCTCCCCAGTATGCACTGCTCTGGTTTTGCATGCAGCAGGGACACTTCTAGAGTAGGAGACTCCTTATACATTCCAATCAATTCACGAGTCTAATACCAGTCATACAACTAGGAGGACGTACCCGTGGTTGCATATGCATCGTGGGCATATAGGCAATAATATGGACATTATTATATTGAATTAAGACCAGATGTATCTGGATAACAAAAGTGATTGCCATTAGTTAATATTATTAACTTTTCTCTAAAGGATTTTCAAGAACATTAATATGTAGACCCTGGGATGGGAGCAAATAGCACCACAGCAGCACACATGCCTTGGTGGCTGCAAGGTGAGTCCCTGGCTGTGGTGACTCATGGGTGGCAGGCTCCCCTTCTCCAAAGACAATGTCCTACCTGATGTGTGACACAGAGGAGAATCCTGCTTCCTCAATTTGAGCCTTTAGCTCCTTGAGTTCCCCCTCAGCTTTCTTCTTCTCCTCTAAGTGCTGGTGGATCTCAGCCTTCAGGTGAAGCATTTCCTCCTGAAGACCCCTGTTACTGTCCCCTCCCACTGGGGAAGGAGGGAGAAGAGCTGTGCTCTGGGTCTCCACAGTTGCCAAGCTTTTCTCCAAAGCTACCTTGATGAGCTGAAAGAAAATCACAGTTTAAAGAAGTTAGGTCATCAAAGAGGATTCAAGAGGAACACGTGATGCCAAGGTCACCCTTTTAATGGGACAACAACAGAAAGGCAAACTAAAATGAACTTCTGTCCAAAGACTTTGTCAGCTATAAAGGTCCTAAAGGCTAGTTCTGGGAGGGAGATGCACCCGTTGAGCAGGAGGAGTTGTTGCCAGAGAGAAGAGAAGAGAAGAGAAGAATTCAGAGATGGATGAAACACACACACACACACACACACACACACACACACTTTAAAAGAAAGGCAAACAAATGAGTTTTTGTTTGTTTGTTTTGTTTTTTGGTACCGGGGATCAAACTCAGGACCTTGCACTACAAATGAGTTTTAAGCAGTTCTAGGGAGTATGGGTATTGCAATTCTTCTCTTCCTGTGGGGACAGGGCTCTCTGAGAGTCTTCTTACAAGTCAGCTCCACAGCCCTAGAGTCTCAGACTGCAAAGGTCACGGCTCAAGATGCTATGGGCAACGCCCCAGACCCTCTTTGTAACTTAGACTCCAAAGAGGAGATTAGAAGGAGGACCCAGGGTACTCAGAAAGGAAACAGGAGCACTTGGTCACAGAACTAGAGTCAGAATGAAGCTGAAGGTAAAACAACGCAAGCTCAATTTCATTAACAACAGGAGAATTACACTCTATCACCACTGAGAAGTTGAGATGAAGCCACTCTGCCCAGCTACAAATTATATACTTTGGTTAGTACACTTGTGCCAATACTATCAGCCAAATTCTCCCTACAAATCTAAGCATGTGAGAAGAAAAAGTAGAACTTCTCAGTACTTTCTCCTCCTCTTCTTTCTCTTCTTTTTCTTCTTTGGATACTCTTGGAGTTTCTCAAGGTTTTAATGTTTTTCAATGTCTCAATTAAAGCAGATGTTATGTTTTTTCCTAAAATGGGAATTTGTGAACTTTTAGACTTTCTTATCATTCATTTTGGGCTTTTCTCCAGTTGCTTCCCATGCTTTTCAAAGTGCAGAATCAAAATTTGAGTGTTCAGTCTACTTAGTGTATGATTATTTCAGTACAAGGATTTCCAGTTTGTCCGTCCAACCTTAATTTTAGTATATCTGAATGTCACGTTGGCTTTTCTTTCCCCTCTCAGTGGCAGTGTTCGGGATTTACATTTAACTTCAGATCAAATTTGACTCTCCTTTTCCACCTCCTTCCCACAGCTATTTATAGGATATTTTTATCTCTATAAGTATTGCTATTTATGTACTTGCCACTTAAAAGTTCGTTGTGGCTACATAGAGTCATTTCCTGACTCTGAAAGCCATTAAAATGTTTAACGTGCATCTCCACAAAACATGTAATGGCCACCTAATTAGGAATAATTCGTAGACTTAGTTATGCCCTCTATGTCTTCACTCAGATCACTGATATTGAACAGAACAGGGTCCACAGCAACGTACATAGATCCGTGATTGATAGAGCAGCTTGGGATGACACAAAGCCGTTGACTTTTGCTCTTCCTCCTAACACAGGATGGTGAAATTGAAGCTGTTTCTTTGTAGCAAGGTTAATTCATACGTAGCATGAGTGTGCAATAGTATGTAGTAGCATAGTAGTGAGCTGTAAAGAGTTGTGCACCTATGTTGTAAAAGAAAGCGATACACAGACATGGCTACTCAATCCACTCCCAACTGGGGTTTGGGAGGCTGCCATTTGGCAGGCTCCTGACAATGTCTGTCCCTGAGACTGTGCTACTAGGATAAGGCTAGTGGCCACCTCCACATGCGGCACCACATTTGAGATGTAATAAAGAATGGAGCACTGGACAAAGCCAACCTTATGACCCTACCATTCATTTAAACTATGTGATCTCTCTTTCTGTATAAACCTTTCACATCTATTTTTAACTTAAATGAACATTACCGTCAGACTTGCATTCAGGCACAGTATTTATTCTTATCTAAAACTGAAGGGGTCCTTCCCCTTAAAAATAATGTCTAACTTTAGTGAAGCCATGCGTTTTTAAAGTGTCTTCTGGATGTATGTGATCTTATTCGATTGATTTCAACTTACCTATTTTCTTTGAAAAGAAAAAAAAATGATGACTCATGATATGTTAATACTAGAAGGACCTTAAGGTCCATCTGGCCTAATTTTTCATTTTTGATAACCTTAAATTTTAAATATAAATATAAATGCATGAAAAGTGATTCAGAATCTAGACTCTTCATTTTAATCATCTATAAAAGGCAAATATTTATGTTTTGCCTCAAATAAAACTCGAAGAATTCTAATATGCCTGGTGGTATGCATCAGGTATTACTCATTAGGCCTATTTTAATTTTTAATTATATCTGTCGAACAGGTTGCTTCTTTCTTTCACATTACTTAATACATGTGTGCTATTGCTGCTATGCAGTTCAGCTCTTTGGTGCTAAGCTCCTATGTGCCCTGAGGAGGTTTACTGCAGATCTAATTTCTCACTTGAAAGAGTTATTTTGTTTTTACCTTACTGTGTTATACAGTGTTTCTTATAATATGTCAGTTCTCAGATGCTATTAAGGGCTAAAATTGTCTTTGCTCAAATACTAGACATCATTAATCATTGGGGATTGCAAAATAAAACCACAATTGCATATTGCCTCAGTTTTGTTAGAATGGTTTTTGTCCCCTCCCCAAAAGGAAGAACTGTTGGAGAAAACATCAAGAAAAGGGAACTCATAAATTGTTGGTAGGAATGGTGATTACTGTAGCCTTTGTAGAAAATGGTATGGGTAATATTCAAAAATCTAAAAATAGCACTACTACACTAATCCCACTTCTAGGTCTATTTCCAAAGAGGCTAAAATCAATATGCCAAAGGATATCAGCTATCTGATGTCCACTGTAGTATTATTTATAATAGCCAGGGTATGGAGTCAATTTAGGTGTTCATCAATGGATCAACAACAAAAACATGGTACACATATACAAAGGAATACTATTCAGCCTTAAAAAGGGGAACCGGTCATCTGGATGAATCTGCAGGACATCAGGCTAAGTGAAATAAACCAGGAGCACAAAGCCAAATACCACACGATCTCGATTACATGGCTGCATGTGGAATCTAGTAAAGTTGAACTAACAGGAGTAGAGGGCATAATGGTGGTTACTAGATGGGTGGGAAAGATGAGAGTGAGATGTTAACCGAAGAGTACAAAGCTTCAAACAGAAGAAATAGATCCTGGTATCTATTGCACAGCAAGATGACTGTGGTCAATAATCATATCTTGTACATTTCAAAATAATTAAGAACAAATTTCACATATCTCTCATGATAAAAATTATAGGTAGGTGAGGTGATAAATACATTAATTAGCTTTAATTAACCACTCCACATTGTATACATATATTGCAACATCAGAATGAAACTGAAATAGGAGGATCTCAAGTCTGCAACCAGCCTGGGCAACTTAGGGAGACCCTGTGTCTCCAGATAAAACAAACAGGGCCGGGTGTAATTCAGGAGGAAAGAACTTGCCTAGCATGTGTCAAGGCCGTGGCTTTAATCCCCAGTATGGCAATAAACAAACAAAACCCTATTAATAGATATAATTATGATTTGATAATAAAGATATCTTTTAAAAGTAGCTGTTTTCAGGTTAATCACACCTAGTCTATTGATTTCTCTCCTTTGTGTTTGAGTCTTACTTCCTGATTAGCTTTTCTCCATTGCAAAAGTTCAAATGAATAAAATCAATAGTTGATTACTGTTGTTTCTTTCATGGGAATTTCCTAAGTATTTATTAGAGATCATATATGTTTGAGATTGGAATTTTGTGAGAGACATGTAGAGGAAATTACTATCGTGACCAGACGTGAGACTTCCTAAGGTGCGTGTATCCGAAAAATGAGAAGGGACAATTTGCTTTGGCTAAAGCCAAAGCTGTTGCCCAGGAGCACACACGTGGATGTGTTTGTTAGGAGAAGTATACGTATGCTTGAGGTAAAGAGGGAGCTTATCTTCCAAGGGGACAACAAGGAGGAACTAGAACCTAAATGTGAGGGACCGTTTCTCTGGAAATGAGCAAACAAATTTTTGAGAATCTGGACACAAAAAGTTGTAGCAAAGCAAACTTTATTTAATTGATAGCAGGAGAGTCACAAACTCAAAGTCCAGATAGCATGAAGTCAACTTAGAATGATTTTACACATGAAGGCTGCTCTTACCCAAAAGTGAAGATTGATTTTCAAGGAAAGGTGGTAGAAAAATGGCGCTTGCCCAGGAGATTCTTCATCTGGAAAACATTCTGTCTATCATAAGTCAAGTCCTAATCCAAAGGTTTGTTATCACTCTACCTTATGCTATAACTTATACTATAACTTAGAACTATGCCAAGTATTCTACTCCAACTCATATGGCAAGCATTATGATACACCCCCAGGGGAGCTATCACTGAAAAGTTGGACTGAGCTTTTCAAAATAGGGTCTGGTCATATTCTTGATGCTAGGCTGAGGAAGAAATGACTTTAAAAACCAGTTTGCCTGCAGGACTTGCACTACCAGGAATATTTCAGATTATATCAATCAGAATCGGACGTTCCTCAGGTCTGTGTCTCCTCTTTGTTCTTCTGGAGTTAATCCTGTCCCGTAGATGTTATAACCATCAGTGACCCGCTGATACCCTAGTCTAAATGTCTTAAAGTTGACAAATGCCCATCCTCCAAGTTTCTCTCTCTTGCCCAAGATCCTCATTAGAATCAGGGAGTGCAGGGCAGAGGCATCTGTGCAGAGGGGCAGTGGTGGACACAGAGTCACAGCCATCAGTGAAGCAGACTAGAAGAGGCTGTTTGAGCAAAAGGAGAAGTAGAGCTGATGCGAAACTCAAGAGAGAAGTGAGGTTAGTTATGGTGAGAGCAACAAAAAAGGGATCTTGGTAGAAGGTAAAGAAACTCTTGTGTGATGTAAGGTATCCTAGACAATTAATCATGCCTTCAAGAGTCAAAGACAGGGCCAAATTATATAAGGCTTGTTCATTTGGGCTGTACTCATTGGCTTATCAGTGGTCTCTTCTTTTTCTCATATAGGAGATGTACAAGCAGACCCAGGAAGCCTTATTTCTCCTTCCTAAAAAACCCAGGGGAGCTATCACTGAAAAATTCCAGCTGCTTTTGCAGAAGGATTTCTGCCAACGATCCACTCTTTATGTAGCAACTTAAAGTCACAGGTATGGCCCCTTGAGAGCTGTGACTGTTAAAGGTCACTGGGCAAAGTAGAGACACATCAGAGTTCCAATGCGTGCTGTGGGATCACTTCAGGTGACTTAATCTCTGAGTTTCAGGACATTCATTCTCAGACTTGGGAACATGTTGGTCACACCTTCCCTGATGGTGGGTGAGAACAGTGTTTCAGCCTTGAGTACCAAATTCTGAGACTCAAAAAGGGGCTTGCTGTGTCATCTGTTGGTCATTCACTTTGTCACCCTCTGGGTAGTTTGTCAGGTTGTATAGCAAAGTCCTTTGGATAATGAGATTGCAAAGATCCCTGCTTTGGAGGCATCCCAGACCTCTTGGAGTTTCTCAGATTGCACTTTCGCCTTGCAGGTCCTCGGCCCTACCACCTCCCCCAGCAGCCCTTCGATGTCTCCCTGTCTTCTCTGGTGGGTTTCAGGTACAAAAGCCCCAAACAGGAAGTATTCATTATCTTGTATGTAAAAATTCTTCTGAAGCTATAGCTACAGGTAATAAATAGGGGCAAAGGTGGGTAGGAAGGGGCAAGAAGTAGAAGAAAGAAACAGAAGTAGTAAAAACAAAAGGCTGGGTTAAAGAAAAAAAGCAGAGTGAGGCTGTGGGTTGGAGAAGCAGCCGGGGAGGACAGGAAATAGACTGGGAAGTAGCTATGGACAATGATGTCTTCTCACTTCCGGGCACAAGGACTGCAGGAGACCGTTAGACCCCAGAAGGACCATGTGCTTTCCTCCCTGGGAACCCCAGAACCTGACTCTGACTTACTTGCTGGTGGCTGTTGTGTGCAGCCTCCTCCTCAATACTGTCAGTGAATTCAGTGCTTGCATCTTCGGTGTCGTCCCCTGCAGCTGCACCTGGAAGTAAGTCCAGAAGAGAAAGGTGATTCCCCTCACAGATGGCTTCCAGACAGCAGGTAAAATTACATTCTCGGCCGTCTGCCTCTGATTTCTTCCTTTCTGCATGTGCATGGCCTTCTCGTTGGCAGGGACCCTAGAACCTAGCCTTCTCCTTGTACCATTGATATTTTTTTACTAAGACTTAAGCCTCAACATGTGAGCTGGTTCTGACCGCACAGATCTATACCTAAAAAGCTAATTGTCAGAGTGGTTACTCCTCTCAACTGTTTGAATTCAACTGGCTATGTAACAACCTTCTCTTAAGTAGCATTGGCCAAACATAACTTTTCCCCATTGCTGCATGCTCGAGGGCCCTTTGCCTCCCAAGGATGAAGCCATCCCTGGTCTACTCACACTTTTCCTAAGATGACGATATCTTTGACGACCTCCCCTCTGGTGGTACTGTGTCCTCCTGAGATTCAGGCTTAGACAGGGTCTGAGCCACAGGAGATTCAGGGGTTTCTAATCCTAACCTCCCCTGCTCCTGATCTCTCTCAAATTCTTGTTCAGTGCTAATATCCATTGCCTGAAGTGTTTCTTGCACATCGTTGTTCAAATGGAGTTTTATCTCCTTTCCTTCCCTGAAGATGGACATACTTGCTCTAGAGCATGGATATCTACACCCTGCTGTAAGGGACACACAGCTGCAGTTAGTGTTTTGGGCAAAGGTCAAGAGCAGCACTGACCAATAGGATTTTCTTTGATTATGACGATGTACTGTGCCTGCCCTGCCCAATATAAAAGGACAGTGGTTGCATGTGGCTTTTAGGCACTTGAAATGTGGTTAGCGTGACTGATGAACTGAATTTATCAGTTTTGGTAGTTATTATTTATTATTTCGGTAATTAATTGATGTTTAAATACTGGCATATTGCCAGCAGCTACTATCTCGGACAACACGTCTATGACAGTTTTCCTTTTATATATTGGTGAAAATAAAAGATTGTCCATACAATTATAAGTCGAGAGCTGTGGTCCACACTACTTTTGTTTTTTTTTTTCAAAATGCCAAAGAATATCTACTAGGATAGTCTTTGCTATCTTGCTGAGCCTGCTCAAGTTAGAGAATCTCAAGATTTAGTTTTGACCCTGGCCTCAGCAAGCGACCCGTTAAAAATCTTTTTCTGGCCACTGAACCTCAAAGAGGCTAGGTGGCTTATCAAGGTTACACAGCTAGTCCATATAAGAGCCAACAAATCAAGGGTACTTTGCCTACCAGGAGTGAGGCCCTATGTTCAATCCTCAGCATTGCTTTAAAAAAAAAAGGTCAAACATCTGGACTCTTAGGAACCATTTATTGTTTTTCCTTTCTTCTCCAGACCACATTTATCTTTTCCTTTTCCCCTAAGATGAAGAACCTGCTCCTGAGCTCAGACAACCACAAATGAAAGACTCCATGTAAAAAATGAGCATTCACTGTCAGAGTGGTTACCCTTTAACCTGTTTCAAGAAAGTCTAAATCATTCCCCGCAGATGAAGTGAACAGGATCAGCTCCTACCCACATTCCATTTCTTGGTATCTGCAAGGTCCTGTCAGTATTTGTAGTGGCTCATGCTGATCTCACCAAAGTACGACAAGGCGCTTACAGCTTAAAGTCTCAGATTTGCACCATTAACGCTATGTTAACTTTGGACCAAGCTAAAATCCTACTCAGTAAAGCCTTTTACAAGGAGGCACCTCCACCATTCATAATCTTTAGAGATCCATGAAAGCAGCGTATTGCATGGATTTCCAACATGGACTCTTAACACTGGTTGAATGGAGGTAAATGAACACATTCCTTAAACTTTGGCCACTTTGGAAATTCACTGAACTGAGGGTGCTAATTCACCGGGATGTCCATGTCATATTATGTTTACTTTTGAAAAATCTCTGCTGTACAAAATGAGCAAGCACAATCTTTTTGTCTCTGAAAACAAAAGGAATTGTCAGCCAGGTGTAATGGCACACATTTGTGATCCCAGCATGTGGGAGGCAGGACAATCACGAGTTGAAGTCCTGCCCGAACTACATAGAAAAATGGTCTCAGTTTTTACAAAATGAATTGTCCAGGGCTGAGGATTTAGTTCAGCAGCATCGCACCTGCCTTGCAAGTGCAAGGTCCCAAGTTTGATCCTTGGTACAAAAAAAAAAGAAGAAGAAGAATTGTCCAATTACGGGGAAGATTAAAAAAAACATATTTTTCAAATTATTTCCTTTTTTTACTACGGAGCTAAAAAATGAATGATTTTGTGGTTCAAGAAAGTTCAGTTCCAGGAGGTTGGGCTCCTCATCTCCATACCAATTGTATAGATCATGCTAAGTCCACATTCAAAGGGCTCCTAGTGAGGATTAGGAAAGGTGACTGTCACTGGTTTTCAACTGACACTTTCTACCCACCAGTTACCTTTGGACTGTTTTTGTTTGTTTGTTTGTTTGTTTGAGGGTCTCACTATGTAGTTGCGACTGACCTGGAACTCACTAAGTAGCCCAGGCTGGTCTCGAACTCTCAGTGATCCTCCTGCCTCAGCCTCCCGAGTGCTGGGATTATAGGTATGCAGCACCACGCCTGGCTCCTTTGGGCTTTTCTGATGCCCTACGGCATCTTATTCATTACGTTCCTCTCTATTTGGTGTTGCGGGCAGGAGCAGGATGCCTTGGTTCTGACTGCATCAGGAACTGGAGAAAAAGGAAGAAGGCCTTTCCCATCTCAACCACTAGAACACAAGGGTTATTTTCCCCAATCCTTTTCTAGCTAACTCACAACCTGCTGTATTTCATTTATGGGAGTTTTAAAGTTGCTCAGCCTTTTACTAACTTGAATTAGAATACTGAAGTTTTCTTTGAATGTTTGAGGGTTAAAGTTGAAAACATTTTATAGAAAATATGGGAATAAAATGAGTCAGTTATCTCACACAAGCCTCTCTATATTAAGTGTATATTAGACATATTTCTGTTACTAGTTTTATGAATGAAAATAAAAGAACTTCCTTTTGGCCCAGGATTCCTTTTCCCAGCTTTTATAGGACAACAAAAGACTTTTCTTTGAATTATATTAGAATAATTTAAATTTCTATCTCAAATGAAAGGTATTAGTATTTTTTATATCAATGAATCTTCTGCTTAGTTTGAGAAACTATGAAATAAAATGCTTTTTCTTCTTGGGATTCTCTGAAAGCTAAGGATCTGATATTTAATTATTCAGTTACCTTGCTTCTCCAAGATAAAGTTTTACATGTTAGCACTTCAAGACTGAAATATTATGAAACATTTTTATTTGAGGCTTTGACAGAAGTCCTCAAGGTATAGTTCTTGGAAGTTTCTAGGCTCTGAACCACACAAAATGGAGGTGATGGCAAAATTTCTATTATTTGTATTTAGGAAATTATTTTCTAGCAGTTATATAACTATACAAAGTACACAGAAATAAACCTCTAAAATATGACTGAATAAAGTCCTTGGGTGATAATTTAAGCATTGTGCAAATAAGTCCTTATAAAAATTTCATCAATTCTACTTTTGTCTCTCGTATAACTTCAGGCAAGTCAAAACCTTTCTATAATTCAGTTTCTTCTATTTTTTTGGTGCCAGGGATCAAACTTAGGCCTTTGTGCTTGTGAGGCAGGCGCCCAAACCACTGAGGCAAATCCCGGCCCTTCTTTTATTAATTAGCGTTAGTATTATCCACTCCACACAGTTGTGAGTTTCAAAGGACTTGCTGATCTTGAAGTGTTTAGAACAGTACTTGCCCCAGAATGTGTCCTCAATAAGTCTTACCCTGAAACAATATTGCTGTTGTTAATGAAGCACTAATGTGGTCCTCAGCCTGACAAAGCTGAAGACTACAGAAGCTAAATGTAGTCCGGCCCTGATGCTACTGAATGGATATCAGTCCTACCTGTACTTCCTCACTGCTGAATCCCTGTTTTTCTGAGCAAGAGGCTTGAAATAATACTGTTAGCTCTCCTTGCTTTTAGGGAAGTTGAAAAAGAATGGGATGTGTCAGTGAAACAGAATGAACTCCTGAGAAGGCATCAAAGAGGATTAATCATAATTAAATTGAACTGCCTTAAAACTCCACTGTGCACGAATACATTTTACAGAAAATCCATGAAGTGTCATTTTAATTCTTTTTTTTTTTTTTTTTTTCAGTACCGGGTATCCAACTAGGGACCTTGCATTGCAAGGCAGGTGGCAGCACCACTGAACTAAATCCCCAGCCCCTAGGGAATACAAATGGGGTAGTCAAGACCATTTCCCCAAATCAGACATTACTATTTTCCCTTTAAGCCATTTATATGGAATCAACAAGAAAAGACTAATATTTTTCCATATAATTACCTCAGCATAATAAGGCTCATCTTTTACTAATTTTGAAAGGCAATCTGAAGCATTAAAACTGCACATCATGACAAAGTTTGCAAGGCCAAGTGTTCTGTCCTCAGTACCAGGTCTTCTCTGCGCCATTCCTTTTTAACTCCTGGGCACTTTGCTACACACTTATCAACAGAACTCTTACATTTTCTTTTCATGAACCGGCTACTGCTGAATATTATGACGCCATATGAGAGAATCAAAGAAAAAATGTCTCCAATCAAACTGTTTCACTCACATCTATTCTCTTCAGGACTATTTAAAAAAAATCTTCAAGATTCTCTGCCGTCCGCAACAGCTTCTGCTGAGAAATAAATTTTTTTCTCTAAACAGATGGTGAGCTCAGAACAGAAGTAGTGGAAAGCGATTTGCAGTCAAGCATCTTTACCGTGTACCTTTGTCTATAAATTGCCAACATCTCTCAGCCCAGAGGTCCGTGGACCCTGTACGTTATTAAGAAAGCAGCTATTTCAAGTGACTTTATAAAACCAAACTATAACACAAAGAATTCTTTGGGGTATGAATTCCCAATCAGATTTTAGTTTTTACTTTTTCACAATAGTGATTGTTCAATAAGCTAGTTTATCTATCCTCAGGAGGACCAGAACACGTGTAAATTAGGACTGTCCTGGGCAGATAAGAAGACAGGGTCCACTGTATCTATTCTGTAATGTTATGATTTGTAATATCAAGGAACTTTTCCTGTTTATACTCTCTTTTCCTCAATACAAGAAGCAGGGTTTTCTAAGAACATTTAAAGAGATGGCACAACTTACAATACCAATTGGACGCTGAAATCTGTCCTATGTTCCTTCAGCAAAGAGAATGAGAAAGGATTTTTCCAGATAAAGTAGCCCATTACCCTTTTCTGAGGAGAGTGCAATGCTGTTTCATTAGTCTCACTTCTTTGGGAGAAGAAAAATGTAGCTTTCTTATTCCTTCCTTATGTTAAATAAATACTCATTCTACAGAGCCTATTTTTGACTTGGAATTTTAGTACAATGACCAATAAACTGATTCTCCTATAAAGGAAAAGAAAAAAGATATGAGCCTTTTCTGCTTTTTTTTCTCATATATCTTTTAAGGACAAAACCAAATAATTTCTGTCAGCCTTTGATACTTTTATTGGGCAACAATTTTTTGTGTCTCAACTGAAGTAGCTGAAATTCTAATATATATAAAAAAGTACATTCTACATTTCAGCACAATTATGAACACAGTTTAACAGCACAGCGCCACGAAGAAATAAACTTCCAGAGAAAAATGTACCACTTCATTTGGTGAGGAAAGTCCTAGAAATGATATAATGCTGTTTCCGATTATTTAACACGTCATTTCTCTCTTCACCTGAAGTTGTTATGCATCACTAATTTTTCACAACAGCCTACAAAATTTTATGTGATTAAAAATAAGAAAACTGCTTTTGTTACTAAACTAATAATACTTCATGGACATGGACATTCATTATTTATAAAGCATATACACAACACACACACACACACATACACACATATATATGTATGCCTCTAAAGTTTATAGATTGAGAGGTATCTCAGTGAAGATTAACTGTAAAGAGCAGCAGGTGCATGCTCATATTATGTATTAAAGGCAAATCTATAAGCAGTCGCTATACCATTAGTTCTCTGAATTAGAGTGAGGAAGCCAACGTGATCTGTGTACTTAACAGTCCTACTCTTCATATTATTTAGATCAAACATCCAATGTTCCTGAACTTTTTATTTTATCCTTTTGCAAGAGGAAACAATAAAAATGTTTATTTCTGGAATGGGACGTTAAACAGCAATAAATGAAAATAATACAAAAATCATGAGTACATCACTTCAGTTAATTCCTTATTTGGAATCTGGTAAAATTAGTATTGTCAGTTTTCGGGTTTTGTGTTTCTTTTCCATTTTCTATCCTCTTTGTAGACAAATTATGAGCCTAATTTTGTATTTGGGAAACTCACCTTGGCTCATGTGATTATACAGAAAGAAGTTGAGGACTTACCTTCTTTAACACTCATACTACAAAAAAGGAACATGTTTATTTTCCAATCATAATAAAATATATTGAAGCAATTGCTGCAAATGGTGAGGGAGTGGTTAAATCCATAGTCCAAAATGCATTAAAATTAAGGAACTATTTGCCTTACAGAGATCACTTCAGTACCTATTGACTCACTCCTTTTATTTTTTTAATATTAGGTTGCCATATATGAGTTCCATATGTCCAAATGTTTCTTTCTTTGCTAGAGTACAAATGGCTCTATACCACCAAAAGAAAAAGAAATGCTGAGCTTCAATCTAAGAAAAATGAGAAAAATGTGCTTGTATCTCACAGGATGTTAATGTCTGAAAAAGATAACTATTTCATTTATTCTATTCCCATACATAATTTCTTCAAGGCAACATGGAAATGTGTGTGGTTGAAAATTTGTGTGTGGCTTACTATTTTTTCCAACTTACAAGAAGTTTGTTAATTTTCCCTGCAGGATGCTGGCTGCAGACCTGCCTAACACTATCTGGGGTTCTTGTTGAGGAGGCAACTTGGATTTTTCAGGAAACACAACTTTGAAGGTTCTGTGACTTTTCCATACCAAAAAAAATCCCTCATGAAACTAAACAGTGACTATCCAAACAGTGGGCATTAGAGTATTCTAACACTGGCTCTCAAGGAAGGCAAAAGTATTAAAATTGTTTTAAGAATTACAGCCCAAAGGAAAATAACTTCACATAGGTGAGTCAATCTTCACTTCTTGAAGAAAAGAACAACGTTTCCTTTACTGTGATCTGCTGCTTCTTTCCCTAGTCAGATGATTCCAGATCCAACTTGAAGATTAAAGTAGAGAGAAATGAAATCAATATTCAAAGCTACAAACCCAACTTCTTACAACCTAGATACCGAATTAGAAGGATAAATAAGCATTTAAGCGCTAAGTCTTTTAGACACATCTGCCATAGAGGTCACTGATGTATAAACCGTGTAAACAAAATATATTAAATAATCTTATAAAGAAACTACTTCTTTGGCTGGAATTGTATACAGGTCAAAATTTTGCTTGATCCTTAATCGCTTTCTTACTATATATAATGTAATTGAAACATCTTTTTAAAGCATGAACGAGGAAAAGAGTATTTTGCCTAAGAATACTGCTTCTCTACAATTGAATGAGGAGAAATGGCGTGCAGGGTGGAGAATGGGGAATAAAATCTACCCTATCACAGGGCGTCATATTAAAATGGCCCAATCATGCCTTCCCCCAAAAGTTACAACTCGTCTAATTAGCTAAAAAGAGATCAGACAAATGTTAGTTTATACGAGACTCTAAAAGTCTTCAGACTAGTAATTTAAACCTCTAGTAGAAAGGCTGGGAGTATAACTCAGTAGCCTAGCACACACACAGCTTTGGGTTCAATTCCTAGCCCCACAAGAACAAAACCAAAAACCTGCAATAGAGAAGGAAAATATGTCATAAGGACTTCCATTTTACCCATTAAATAAATCCTCTTAGAGGTCCCGTTCAACTCTACTGTTCTAAAAAGGATTTAAAACCATTAGTCCACATGTTATCATATTCAAAAGGAAATGTAAGACAAATAAAATTCTATGTGTATGGATCTAAGTTCTGTTTCCAATTAAGCACGGCCTAAGTAAAAATCTACTTCATTGATTTTTTTCTCAAGATTTTTTTATTCAAGCATAAGCTTCTATATGCACATAATGCCTTATCTACAATTATTATAATGCTGAAAATCCCTGACAAAGGTAGAAGAATCCTGTAACTTCTATGCTCTTGAAGAGAGAAATGGAAGCATATTATATCAAGCTACATATGATACATGCATGTGTCCAGTCACAACATCATCTATCTTTGGGTAATAGACAAAAATTAGAAATTAGAAATTAAAATTGTGTACTCTAATCACTAGTTGTCAAAGTATCGCACACACTTGTTAGACCAGTAAGCTCTCTCCAGGTAGCACCGTTTTCAAGTCTCACTCCAGCTATGAAGGCCAGAAAGTTAGCACCAGGTTTTAGTCACATTTACGGTCTTACGTTCAAACTCTTAATTTATCCTTTCATCAATCTACTGTGGGTGGAGGTTAACAGAAGTAGTCATTGGCAACGTAAATTACTGTCTTCACTATTAGGGTCCAAGAATCACCCACAGGCGAAACAGCAGCTACAGAAGGTTTTCTTGGTCTACTAGTATAATTTAGGGGAGGTAGTTCCTAAATGACTTGTTATAATAACAGAACAGACTAGGCTTCAACGGACTGGCATTTCTACAGCTCACCTCCCTTACCCTCCTCACTTGTGGAAAGTTACTTAAGGTTTTGTTCAGGCAAAGGTCTCTTAAAATGGGCAGACTATGAAAGGCAGATGGTTCTGCTTACATTTCCTACCTCTTTCCCATTAAGTTACTCCTTTTTTCCCTAAAGGCTGTTAAAATCCATAACATATAGCTATCAATCTTTGTAAATTACTGTACTTAATCAGAAGATTCTAGGGTGTTTCTCCAGGAGAACATTTTCTCCAGTCACTTTATTTTGACTAATTTCTATTATCGTCACAGCTAAGGTTGCAGAACCTTGGATGGAATTTAGGATGTAATGCAAGGAATGTCAACAAAAGAATGATAAAGAAACAATGGGTCATGTAAAAACAAAACAAAACAGAGAAATAAAAATCCCTGTGACCCACTGAGCTTAGAAAGAGTGCTCAGTCATACTTAGGCAGCTAGAAAGTATGCACCTTTATTCCTCAATTCCATGTTTAACCTAACTGAAATCTCAGCTTCTACTCTAGGAACCACGGTAATGTTGGTAACTTTTCAAACTCTTGACATTTAAGATCCCAGAATTACAATCTCCAGAGCCCTATTCCTTAGAGCTGTCATGTTGCCACAAGATGGCACTGAGACAATGACTAAAACCTATGCATATAGATTTGTGGCATTTCATTCTAAATTACTCAAGCAGTTACAGCCTAAAGCCCAATACTTATTTTAATATGGAGAAGAGTACACACACGAGCTAATGAAAAATAAAGCATTCAATCCACTACCACTACATGAAATACAGAAAATTCTTCTCTGGCTATTATGAGTTATGTGGTAAAGTACTGATTTCAAAGGGGTGTCAATAATTATATTTCCACAGAAAATTCTGACTCCAGAAGACCATTCTTGAAGTCATTTTCTGAGTAAACAGAATGCCCTGGCTTAAGGAAACCTGAAGGGATTTAAAAAAAATTTAAATAGAACTTAATATGCACCAGCCTAATTTTACCTGGTCATTCAACTGCCAACTCGGAAACAATATTGGAGGTAAAAGTTTACTAGAAATACATTAGTCTTTGCCTCTACTCTGTAAGGTGGCCTATGACTAGTCTCCTGGTTTTAATTATCTTCTGATAAAGATTACACTGCTTTTGCAAAGTCATTCTTATAGACTCTCTTGTAGTCTTTCTCTCTCATCTTGAAATTTTTATTTTATTCTTTTATTTGATTTTAAAAACCGCTCTCAAAGAGCAGGCGTTGATTGAATGGCAAAAATAATACACACACATGCATTTATGAAATGATATGGAACATATCGTATGGCTTGTGAAAGTGGGGGAGGAATAAACTTTATTGGCCCACAGAAGGGATGAGGGAATGAGAGGGAATGACTAGGGAAAGGAATGAATATGAATGGAAAAACTAAAATTGAATGATTTAAAATGTGCAAATACACTTTGTAACCTCCATCATTTAATTGAATGATAGATATGTACAGTGAGACACGAGTAGGTTAAAGTGAGTTTCACTTTGCAGTTGATGCTACTTGTCCCAGATCTATTATTAGTAAATCACCATTTAATTCTCCCAAGCCAGACAGGCTCTCTGGTTAGTGAAACAAGGTTTTCCATCCTGGGCTGCAATCTGACCAGCCAGTGCTCAGTAGGCATGCTTGTGACGAACTCGCACACTTTCCAGTTCCCCACCTCCAATGGCGGCCAGGGTCTCCAGCCTGCTTAAGCGCTCCAGGCTTCTTCCAAGAACTTCTTCTAGCCGAGTGCGTAACACCTGGGCCCCTTCCAGTTCCAGCTGCAGAGTTCGGTCTCTCTCAGAGCTGATTAAACATGTCACATGGAAGGAAAATGGATTAGCTGTCAACTGTAATGAGTCCTCACACTCCAAAGAGCCATCAGTGCCACTCCAGGACATGAGACTAAGTGCCTGTTCTCCAGAATACATACATGAATGTAGTCTTGCGTTGAGGCATTTGTGTTCATTGTTGGTAGATTAGCAAACCTGCTCCTTTCTTTACAATTGCTTTTTGGTGAGATCCTGGACCAATCCCACATAAAATTACAGTTCCTAGGATTGATCTCATATTCCTATAGCCCACATAAGAGAAATTTCATTATTTGAAAGCTTTAGTTTGTGAAAAATGCAATGTAAAATGAGGCAAGACTGGGCCAAGTAGGTCTGCTTTTGAGGACAAATGCTTTCTCATTTGTAACCAAATGTGACAGTGCTCTGAAAAAGAAGCCAGCTCACAAAGACTACAGACCAGAAGCTCTTTATTTATTTATGTTTTGGTATCAAGGATTGAACTCAGGTCCTTGCGCTTGCAAGGCAGGCCACCGAACCGCTAAGCTAACTCCCTGGCTCCTTGAAGTTCTTTAAAAGGTAACACAAGCAAGTGATCCTATCATATATTTCCTCTGCTTTCATTTTCCTGAAGTAAAAAGAAAACATTTAAAAAACCCAACAGGAAATCAGAAGAAAGTCAATAATAAAAGAATAAAAATGGTAAAAGAGAAAAAAGGGCTAGGAGGGAAGGCAAAATGAGAAAAATAAAAAGAAGGAAATACAAAATTAATCAGAAAGATATGATATTCATGGCCAAAGTTTAAGAAGCATAAAAACACACTCATAATGATGATTATCAGGGAGTCTGGGGTGATACAGGCCATCACAATGAGGATGTTTTCTTCAATGTTATGCAATGGTATTAAGTGAGTACCAGCATCCCTTGTAGCTTACATTTATAATAGAACAGGCTTTAACAGGATACAGAGCAGAAAAAGAAAGAAACATACGCTGAGTGGTTATTAAATTCAAGGAATTGTTTTAAGTCCCTAACTTGTCTTCTCAATCTTTGCAAAAGCTCTGCAAAATGTACACTGTCTGTCACTTACAATTTAGACACCGTAGCTCAGAGCAGTCCATCCAAACATTACAAACTGAATGGTTTTCTTTCTCTCCTTTTTGGTATTATAAATACTTGTTCTTAATAAATAGAAGAAATAAGAAGAAAAAGAATAAAAGGAATACAACATGTTTTAAAAAGGGAAAAGTCACTCTCTTACCTCTCTGGATGGGCATGGAACTTCACCAGACTGTTGTAGAGCTGCCTCTCAGCTTGTAAGGCCTCATTGAGTCGACTGCGTTCATCTGTGAGTCCTTCTAGCATCAGCAGCAACTATGGAAAGAAAGAAGCAACATGCAAGTGGCAAGGAGAGACAGAAAGCCACAATCAGTCCTGAGAAAGAGACAAAAAAGAATGTATTAATACACAGTAGGACGAAAACAATCTCACTATCTTATTATGTAAGCTTTCTGTAGGAATTTACAGTTCTCAAATCTGTGTCCCTTATCGCTTTATATTTTTTTAAATTTCCAAAGCCAAATTCACACATAGGAGCAAGGACAAAAAAGGGAGAAAGAAACCAAAAGTATAGGAAGGACGCTAGGAAAACAGAGTGCAAGAAAGTATGGGTAAAAGGGAAACATAAAATAAGACTTCCTAGTTTTTAATGTTTATTTATTCAATAAATATCTATTACGCATTTTCTATGTGATAGGCTCTGTTCAGTTCTAGGAAAAAGCTTACTGTTGAGGGTGTCACCATGTGTCACTGTGAGCCACAGTATGTGCCATCCAGGTAATTATCTATGATAATGTACAGCTGGCAGAGAGGGAAATGTTTAAGATAAAGTTAAAAGTGAGATTGAGTGAGATGAGTAGTGAGAGAGATAATAATGTAGACAGGGAGTATAGGCAAATAAATCTTTTTTTTTTTTTTTTTTGGTACTGGTGATGGAACTCGGGACCTTGTGCTTTCAAAGTAGGTGGCGGCAGCGGTGGAACAACTGAGCTAAATCCCTGGCCCTACACAAGTAAATCTTTTTGAAAAGTCTAACACTGAAAAGGTCAGATATGGGGTAGTGGCTACAAAGCGAACTTGGAAAAAAAAAAAAATGAGGGCCAGGGATTTAGCTCAGCGGTTCGGTGGCCTGCCTTGCAAGCGCAAGGACCTGAATTCAATCCCCGGTACCAAACAAAACAAAACAAAACAAAGAAACAAAACAAAAAAACAAAGCGAACTTGGGTTAGAGACAAGTTTTGTTTTTTCTTTTCTTTTTTTTTTTTTAAATTCAGATGGATCTCAACATGGCTAAATGAAGGTAGTTGAGGACTCTGTGAGCAGGAGGTGACTTATATAGGAGAGTGAGGGATTCCTGCTGTTCATTTCTGAACTACAAATGTCAGAAAGCGGTAACTGGTTGCTGCTGACCAAGGGAGGAAACTGTAGAGCATGGGTTCTCAATGAAATAGAATCACCTGACTTTTTCATAAGCAGTTAACAGCCTACTTGACAGATATTCCATTGTTTATTCCAAATTTTTTAAAAAAGTTTGCATTGTAATAACTTACTTGTTGTCTTCGGTTTCCTGAAATTTCTTGATCCTGGGATTCTACTGATGCAACTTTTTCCCGAAGAACTAAGACTTCCTGGGTCAAGCGTTCCATAGCTGGAATGTCTTCAGGATCAACTAGCTGCATCTGCAGGTCCTAGATGTCACAAATAAGTACAGACATAAAAATAGCAATAAAAACACTACCGGGAGAGAAGGGAACAAATGCTCTTGAAAGAGCCCACTATACTTCAAAGTGGGATATTAACCAGCACTGGCCAAAGGGCTCAATAGATCCATATTTTACAGTAATGTCCAGGGGTCTTTAAAAAGCTCTGAAAGACCTTTATAAGGTCTTCTTTGATCTGTATGTTCCTGGTCAGGGACTCCAGATCCGCAGCTTGCACCTGCAGCTCTTCCTCTTGCACAGCTATCATGGACTGGAGAGCAGAAAGTTCCATCTGGGAAGGGAGGAAATCGCGGAGTCAGTGGACAGAGGGAATGATACCTGTCACGTTTATAACTTAACGTCACATCACCAGCAACCAGTAATACAAGAGAAAACCAGAGTATGAATGGCGCACTGCTAGATCAAATTGATAAAACCAGGCAGTGTGGTACCAAAGGGTACTTTATGAGAAGCTCTGAAAGATGTTTTTAATGATATTCTCCACTTTAGTCAGCAAAATAAAAACATCATATTTGTTTGATTAATGAGCTTGTTATGATATATAAAAATCTGTCATCAGGAAACAAAGTTTTTCTTTATGTAAACATTTTGTCTAATAGAGGAAAACATGAAAGAATTAAATGCCTCCTTTTTGCAACTCATAGTGAATTAAAAAGCCATCAAGCAACCGTGACTGCTTTCATTGTCAGATCTCCAAACATAACATGCCTCCTAATAAGGAGCACATCGCCATCTATGAAGAAGTCTTGCCAAAAATTACACTTTCAGAGTTGGATCTTCCCTTCTCACCAGAAAATGAAATATACTGATTATGACAAAGTTCACCAAAAAGCATAAGAACCGTACCTCCAAACACCGGGTGTTTACCATTTCCCAGGCACATAATAAATGTATTCCTTATATTTAGTCCTTTTTATAAACCTAATGATCTGGCTCCTACCACTTCTCACACGTCAGTATCTGCTGCTTTACTCCTTATTCAAGACCCTCCAGGCACACCAGACTACTCTTCTCGAAACACTAGAATTTGTTTCTACTCAGGGTCTTTATACATATGACTCCTCCGGCCTGGAATATCTTGCCAAGGGCTGCCTATTCTTCATTCTTGGGTGCCAGCTTACATCATGCACTCAGGGAGAAGCCTTTTTTGCCCATTGTATCTAAAGTGGTCCCTGTCCATGTTACTTTCTCACATCATTTATTACAATCTGTTATTATAATACTGTGTATGAAATTACTTACATAAACTCAGAGAGGGAGCTTATTGATTTTGTTCACTACCTTATCCCCAGCGCTAGCCCTTGCTTAGAGAGGGTGCCTATATACCTGATGAATGAACAACAATCCCATGGGTAACTACTCTTCAATTTACAGATACGGCGATTTCTTCTTCTGTGTCTCAATTTACAGAGAAGATGGTGAATGCAGGCAGGAAATAACGAACTGGTTTAAATTCACAGAATGAGTAAGCATTAGATCCCGCGTGTGACCTCAGGGAAGCAGACTATGCCACTAGGCCTAATGACTTTTCCTGAAAGAACATCCATACTGTCTTCATGGTAATAGCAAGTTATTTTAAGTATAAACATTTTAAAGAATGACTTTAAGAACAATTTTAAGAAAAATTTAAAATGCTACGTGGGGTGGGGAAAGACAGATGGGATACAAGCTAACTTAAGGCACAACCAATCTTCGGAACAGAAGCAATATCTCTTTTTCTTTTCTTTTTTTATTTTTGGTGTTTTTTTCTTCTTTTTATTGAGTTTATTGGTACAATCTAGGTATACAATACAGTTACATTCATTATTGGGATCCTGTAGCTTTACATGATAGGTCTTGATTCTCATTTTTTCCCCTTGTCTCTGCCCTCCCTTCACCCCTCCTCCCCTCCCCATTTACAAACACTTTATTTCCATTTTTTCAATTTCTCATATTTTTTCCTCTCCCTTATTACCTTTCCCCCACCCTTCCCACTTTCCCTACACCTTTAGCCCTTTACTTCCTATTTCACATTATTAATTGTCTCATTAGGATCCTGTGTACTATTATAGTTTTTCACACCAGAGAAACTATTCGGTATTTCAGTTAAAGAAATCTCTGTATGAACATTAAAAATAGGGAATCCTAAAATAAAACTAAAAAGGAAAGTAAAAGAGAAAAGGCAATGATATAAGGTTAAAATAATCCTTAATTCTGAAGATGAAAATGGTCCCTGAACATATTTAAATTGCTTCTTGCTCTTGTAGTCTTAATATCTCTTTTTCTTAAACACATAAAATTTAAATTACAAGCAATAAAAATTTTATTTTCATATCTTCTAATTACTTCAATGCTTATAATATCTTATGTGTGCTTATGATAATTTACATAATTATTTAATCAGTTGGGCAACTTCTACCTTTCCTTCCATGCTGAAGGAGCTCAGTCACTGGAACCTCTGACCTTTCTCTAGCCTTTTAATCACAGAGCCCTAGTGAGCCAGAGGGGCTCGTTTTTATGGTACACAGTGGAAGAATAAACTGGGCACACTTGACCTAATTCTACTCTTCCTCTCTCGGGGAGCGGTTGCCTATAGATAGGAAGCCTGTTTTTCACCATTGCTTCTAAAAGGGCAGGCCGTTCCCTACTGTGTAGTTCCCTTCCAGGGCTACCTGGGTAGGTTCATCTCCTAAATTCTGAAGATTGGCTCGGAGGCCCACTTTGCTCTTGCATTAAGTTTTCTACCTAAGACTTTATCAGTAATGAAGCTAATATTGTATCAGATTTTCTGCCACTGATGTATCACATTTATCAATTTGTTCAGAGCTTAACTATGGAAAAAGAAGTGCTATTTATTAGTTCCTCTTGAGGCACCTTTATGATTACATACCCGAGTATTTGCTCTACTAAAGAAAATAAAATACGAGGAAGAAAACATTTTTGCAGCACTATAAAGTTCTACAGTCCAACTAACATAGGTTTGAAATCTTTGCATAAACTCAACACGGTATTTAAACTGAGACTTGGGCTGGGCATGGTGCTGCATTCTTGTAATCCTGGCACTCGGGAGGCTAAGGCAAGAGGATCATCATGAGTTCAAGGGCAGCCTGGGCTACACAGTGAGTTCAAGGCAGGTGTGAACTACATAGCGAGACTCATGTCTCAAAAAACCAAAACCAACCAAACAAACAGATTTGGTTTCTTCAACTATAAAATGGGAATAATTTTTACATTTGGGGGCTAGGCACACAGCAGGGAATCAATGAATGAGAACTAATTCTAGTTCTATCATAAGGAAATAGGAGGAATGTTTAAAATATAGGAAAATCTGCACAGTTTTCCACAGTTACCCAATATTAGGGGATGTGATAATTTATATGGCATTGAACTTAGAAGTGGGCAGTTGAAAGATAACATAGCAATAGCTAAATATCATTCATTTAAAAATATCTATTCATAGACATTACAGTTTTATGATCCTGAACATAGAGGACAGAACCAAAAAGTAACATTACTCAGGATTTGGCATATAAGAAAAACATTTTAGAAACTAAAATATTTGACATATGTAACCAGCTAAATGATAAAGTACAACCAAAAAAGGGGAGAGGAACTAGAGGATTTTAAAATCAGCATTTTTGAAACACCACACATGCTCATAATGAGTAACATAATAAAAGTCTGTTTGTAAGGGATTGTAAAATCAGGAGGTACAGTAAGATAATTCCATCACAAATAAGAACACAGATTTTATATTACAGATCAATATAAAAGGGTAGAAAAAACTGAGGAACTGAGCCAGCTAAAATTAAGTTAGGAATCTGTGACAGCAGACTGACTGTCTAAAATAAGACGCCATAGCACATGTGAGTTTTTAATTTTTGGGGTACCAGAGATCGAACTAGGAACCTTGCGCTTGTGAGGCAGGCGGCGGCACCCCTGAGCTAAATCCTAGGCCCAGAGTGAGTTTTTAATTTTACTCTTTAACTCTGTGCTGTAGCCCTGAAATGTCTTCTCTGTCACAGCTGGACACAGAGCCGGCTGTACAGGGAAGACAGGGGAAGGGATTCTCTTCTAAGAAAACTTAGGAAATTCTATTGATAGAAAAAGTTAAGGCATAAAATGGGAAAAATATGTGCTCCAGGAAATGACTTTTTAGGACATAGGTGGAGCCACAAAAGACTTGCATTTAACTCTCGGCTTTAGCATTTATTAGTTACATGACTAATTCCCACCCCAAATTAATGAAATGAGTGTTTCGTGCTTGCATCTATAAAATGGAGCCAATGCTGATGTATTTTGTGTGGCATGTGGACATGGGCACCAGTCTAAGAACCTAGCACGATGTACTGCACACCATGAGCACACAGAAAATAACCACTGTTACACAAAATTTCTTACTTATTTCTGAATTCTAATTTCATGGGTCCATTATAATTCTAAGTAGCAATTACAAGCACTTCCTTTTTTATGTAAATGCTTTAAAATTGCTATTCCAGTTAATAATAGGTAGACAAAACTTTTTACAGTACTTAAAAAGCTTTAATTGTTCCTATTTATAAAAATAAGAGCGTCTTATTGAGAAATATATATGTATATATTATGATTTATATGTTTCTCCAAAGATAAAAAAGGCATATCTTGCATTTGGACTTAGATTATTATACTTGAAGAATATAAGTACAGACTATTTGGAAAGGAAAAATAGGATTTAGAAATTATTCTTGACTAGAAAACTCACCTGACTTTCTCTTTCTTTTTTAGTCATGAGTTCAAGTTCCTCTTTGGCACTGCTCAGTTCTTTCTCCAGCCCTGCGACTGTGTCCAAGTCTCCTGAAATGAACATGTAGTGCTTGATTTAATCACTACAAGCATGGTGATGTGATCTCTGCTACTCTATTTCTGAAAAATTTACTCTGAGAACATGTCCCAGTAGTTAAAAAATACACATATGTACTTTTTTTGTAGCATTATTTATATAAGCAAAATACATCAATCAATTTACATGCTACCAAGAAAAGGTGAAATCAACTATAGTATGTTCACCAATGGACTACTCTATAGCTATAAAAAATGAGGAAGGTGTTTATGAACTTATATGGAGTGATCGGAAGATACATTTAAGTAAAAAAAGCTAAGTTCAAAAGAATAATTTATTGTGAAAAGGGGGGAAACATACACATACACATATGATTCATCTGCTTATAAAATACACAAGGAGGATAACCAGAAGTGAAGCTGGTTACCTCCCGAAAGAAAATATAAACAGAAGAAAAAGGTGGCAAAGTAGCTAGGATTTCTAAGTACACCATTCTATATATTTGATTTTTGAAACTGTGTTACTGTTTAATTTTTAATGTATAAGTTAGTTTAACAAAGGTGAATACTGACAAATAATGAAACTGTATAGTAGGTAGGTAGTATTTGCTATAATGAAATAGATAACCCAAATAATTTTTGAACTTATACTCAACTATATACTCTTAGGAGTAAATATCCTGAGAATAGAAAGAATTACAAAGAAATCTGAAATATTTCACTTAGCTGATTTATTGTTGATCGTGTCATTCATGTAGTAATTCTGAAAGTATTTTTACATATTGTGCAAATGCATAAATGTTTTGAAATATATCGATGTTATAGGTAACCAGGGCTCTCAGTGTTAGGAGAAAGAAACTACAACTACACAATGAGAAAAAAAGAATCCATATTGTTAAACTGGCAGGAACTATATTCTCTCTCTCTGTCTCTCTCTGACACACACACACACACACACACACACACACTTTTTAAAAAATTCACTGCTAGCTCTGCTCACTTAAAAGAGTCTAGAAGCAAATGGCATCCATATAACACACCTTGCACCTGAATCTTAGTTCAAAATGCTATCACTCATTAAGAGAACCAAGGAGCTTCTTCATGAATGTCTGCAGAGCTGACATGGAGAAATAAAAGATGATTACAGCACTTTATTGTGTCAAAACTATGGGAGTTCTCAAAAACTGATGGGGAAACAGAAAAAGGATAGAGGAAGATTTTGAAGAAATTCTTACTGGCCAAATCTGGGCTAATTTGGGCATCAAATGGAACAGTAACAAATAGATACTACAATGATTTTCCTAAGACATGATCTATACCGAAACTAACAAATAGAGGTTGGGGAGATTGGAAAAAGATCTTTATAAGTCATATCTAATAATAAATAGAGAAGAAATTTCAGAAATACAAAAATTATTTTTTAAACCGCCAGTGTAAGAGTTGGTTTTGGCAAGGTCACAGGGTGCTAAAGCTACTAACTGTTGGGAAACACAACTGTCAATATCTCAAGATATCAGCTCGTAGATCACTTATTAATTATAAAGGGGAAAGTAAACCTTTACAGTGGAGAGATCTTAGAGACACTGCGTAACCCCAGGCTTCACATGGCCAAGGATGATACAAATTGATTATTATGCACTGATATGGTACTCTGAGAAAGACATCACTCATACAGTGTTCTTGCCAAAAATGCTTAATTTGAACCTAATGATGAGAAGACAATCAGAGCCAAACTGAAGAACATTATTAACCTGAATTCTTAAAAAAAAGAAATCCCAATTTTGCAAAACACAGAAAAAGATTATAAAATTGTTCTAGATCAAAGAAGACTACAGAGGCAGGACACTGTAGCAAAATGTATGATTCCTGGGGTGGGCGGTTTCAGTGGTAGAGACAAGAGCACCACTACAGAGCACATTATTGAAAGAAGAGGAACTCTGAATATGGACTGCATGTTAGATACTAAGACAATATAAAGGCCAAATTTCCTGAGGGTGACAAGTATATCATAGATGGGTAGGAGAAGGAGCTTGTCCTTAGGAAATATTAACTGAAGTATTTAAGGATGCAATGTCATAGTGTCTGTAAGAAATACTCCAGTGGTTTAGAAAAAAAATGTGTGTGTGTGGGTGTGTGTGAAGAAATAATTCACATGGCAAAATATTAATAACCGATGAAACTTAAAAATGCATATGGATATCCAGTGTTGTTTTTGCTACTTTTTTGTAGTTTAAAAACTTCCAAAATAAAAAACTGGAGAAAACTGTGCTATTTTAAAAAGACAAACATAAAGTAAGTTAAACAAAGTTAACATCTTCTATTCTTTCATTAACTACCATGTTTTCCAACTACACAATGACAATTTGTGAGATTTTTTTCAAATTCCATTACACTATACTATAATATATACAAACTATCTGTACTGCTAAATCAACCCCCAAAAAACCCCATAGTTTTCTAAGTCTGTAATCTTTCTTAGCACTGTAATCACCACCTTATTAATCATCTTGAGTCCCTACTTGCAAAACTCCCTGAAAAGTAAAATCCTCAAGGCTATCCTAAACACCAATCTTTGGCTCAGAGACTGCACTCCAAGGTATCCTTGCAGTTATGTTCCCACCATACATAGAATTTGGTTCTCATTAGGGAGTTCAAGTCCCAGTGATGATGGTAGAATGCAACCATCACTTAGATTAGGCCAAGCATGGCAAATAGTTCAATGTATACTTCTTGTGCCTCCCAGCACTTGAATATAAGTGATGTCAAGTTACAAGGGCCATCCGTAGCCTTGAAATATATCCCAGAGGTGTCAGTTCTTACAGGTCCTGCTATGCAGGCTTGGAAGGACATCTGCCACTTCTGAGTCCTGGAAAAGCTGTTTGGAAGGGGGAATTAGGATGCAGTTTTTCTGCACTAACTTTGGAACCTGAAGCAATAAACATTAATCAACACAAGGTAAGGGCAATTCTTAGAAATGACATATTTCCAGCCTTTCAGGGGAACCCAAACCTATTTTTACACCAGCCAGCCTATTAATACAGAGAGATAAGAAAGGGAAAAAAAGGGTCTCTTCATGAAACAAAATTTGATACTTACCTAATGTGGACCTGGGTATGCTGGCATCCTCTTTAGCAGTCAATGAAGTGCTATCATCTCTAGAGGGTATTTGCATTGAACCCTAAAAATTGGAAGAAATGGAGGATTTAGGAAGATGTGGAACTATCAGTATAATGGCAGGACTTGGAATATTCTCATATAATTTGTATTAAAGTTATTAAACTTATATGAAACTGAAATGTAAGGAAATGCAGTCAACATGAAAAATTACGAGTCAATACTTCTTACTTGGTCAGTCTGCTCTCCAAAAAGAGGACCGATGGAGGTAACTTCAGCTTGTTGGTTAGAGATAAGTGCTTGAGCCATCATGAAGTCTTTCCCTCCGAGATACTGGCGCAGGGCCTGTAATTCTGAGTTTCTTTCCATTAGGGCTTGCACTATCTTCTCTGAAGCAGCCTAGTAAGAAGAAATCACAAATAACTTCAGGGAGACACTGCAGTAAAATGACCACTTATAAAAAGTCACTAGGACCCTAAGAAATAGTTTCCTTGCTTTCAGTTTAAAAAGAAAAACATAGGCAAGTGAGTGGCAAGAAAGTTTCTCACAGGTGGAACAAGGAAAAAAACTGTAAGACGTCTATTGCAAATAAAAGAATCTGAAACAGTTAACTGCTAGAATGGAATTAGATGAAGGAGTGAAGACTCTTGGTTTAAACTGAGAAACAAGTGTCTTTGTTTAGCTTTTCTTTGGCCTGGATTGCTCTTCACCCAAACTTTTTTATGGTCTGCTACCTTCAAGCGACCTCATCAGATTGGCCTTCCTTGTATATCCTATCGAAAAGAGCAAACTCAGGGGCCGAAAGGCACAAATGTTTACATATAAGATTAGTCAATTTGGGGAATCTAATAATTCCCTCTCTCCCTGTATTTCTCTCCTGTACCTGGCACATAGTGGGCACTTGATATATATTTACTGAATGAGTCACCCTTATTAGAGCACACGGACAGGGAAATCTGAACTTCAAAATCACTTAGGGCAATTTGTTCCATTTCAAATCCCACCATTTTCTAAGACAGACGATGGCACAAGAGGGCACTATTTGTGATTATTATTAATGCATAGAAATTGTGCATTTTAATAAGAACATCTGGAGAAAAATCAGTGCTAAAATTATTGGAGATATAAAATCATGAACTGGAACTATATCAACTATATCATAGCACAACAGACTCATGCGAGAAGTAGTATTTTTTAATGAAAAGCCGAGGTCTTCTAATTTCTAAGAGAAAAAAAAATGCCATTTCAATAAACAAAATTTGGGCTCTGGAGATTTGAACATAATAGTTTTAGAGGAATCAGCATATTATTAACGTTTATTAGTAGAAGCACCTATGCAAATTATGGGAAAACCTGTAATAACGAAGTACACACTGCCATCTACCTGGCATGACTGATATACTTTTTCTGGTAGCGCTGCTTTCAGCCTTGCTCTTCTAAGCGTGGTCTGTAAGCAGCACCATATCCCCTGCAAGCTTATTAGAAACACAGATTCTCGGGTCCTCATCTCTCCCTCCAGGAATGAGCTCAGAAGTCTACGTGCTGCTATTCAGGCAGCATGTAAAATAAAGATGATTCTTTCAAATCAGAGCAATTCAAATGAAAACTCAAAGCCTTGTCAGCCTCTTGCCAAAGACATAAATGATTCACAACAATTGCGTTTGGTTTACTCTAGAAGCAATTTCTGAAGCACATGGCAGGATGTTCCTAAGAAAACGTGTATAACTTCAGTGGGCCAGGACATCAGAAGAGTGGAATATAACCATCCGTAACATAGGGAGACATAGTAAATATTATGGCCAAACAACACAGGCAAGTAAGAGTTCAGCTTCCTCTAAAACGGACTATGGAGATTCAGAGCTGGTCACAGACCCCTGAAATGCAGTACAACTAGCGTCCTTTGCCCTTGAGGGGGGAAAATACATGAAAATGAAGAAAAAACAAGAATTTCCTTCTGAAATATGTACCAGTTTTGGCATTAATGTATCTATCTTGTAATAGTGCAAGATTATTCATTCCCATCATGGCCTCTGAAAAACATGATCTTTTATGCCTCTTAAGATAATTTCGACTTTACAAGAAATGAGAATATATGTTGAGTGTAGTTTTCCCTTATCTTGGCTCTAAACATAAACTATTACTCTAGTCTTGGTAATTTAGAAGCAAAAGTAAAACAACTCTAGAACTCCAAAACATTTTCTTTTAAAATAATCGAAGCATTAAGAAAAAGAAAATGCACACAATGAATGATACATTTATGATTTGAGCAGCCTTCCAAACAGTGCTCAAAAAACCTTACATATCAGACATAACAAACCTAGAGCCCAGTTAATAAACAGAAGGAAAGAACTCCAGAGTTGACTATAAGATGACATACACAGGACACGAGTGACAGTTTTCTGAGGTGGGCTTAGTTCTTACTTGGCTCTCCTGCTCCCTGGTGCTCACAGACTGAAGCAGGTTCTGGATTTCCATTTCGTGTTCCACAGCGTGCTTGTTCCGATCACTAAGAAGGTCCTGCAGCATCCTTTCCTTTTGCTGCAGACGCTGGCACAGCTCCTCAGCTATCTCGCTCTGCCCTGGTCCAAGTTTGCAGAGCAGCGTTGCACTAAGATCCTAATGCAGAGAGGGTAATGTAAGTTTCTGGAAAAAAGAATTTCCTCTAGTACATATCAAAGGGCTTGTGAGGATCTGCCATAAAAGGAAAAGCTGTGAAGTTCTTGAGAATAACATCATGTGGCATTCATGTTTGCTTCCCCACATCTAGCACTGGCCTGTGATGCAGAAGCCAGGAAATATGTGTTTAGTAAGTGATCACTAACAATATAGAAATTTACATATTGCTCTCTAAAATAAGTCCTTTTCTCATTTGCTCAGAGCATATAACAATGTTAGATGAGAACAAATGGATGTTCAGCTCACTTATTTCATTTATTTTCTCCCGCTTTAATTTCTACCAGGATACAAAATAAGCTCAAAAGGAAAAACTATTACTATCACTAAACTAAAACTATTACTATTTTTACAGTAAGCACTAGTACATGGTAGTTGAAACTCAGGCGCCATAAGGCCTGGGCTGAATACTGGCTTTGCCACTTACTTAGCTGTTACCTGACACAAATTAATTTCAGAGGTCTGTTTCCTTGTCTGTAAGACTTGTGAGGACTCTGTAAGTTAATATCCATTAAGCTCTTAAAACAGTGCCTGAACCATTGTAAGTACTATAAATAACAAAGGTTAGTAATCACATTGTAGATATATTTTTTTAGATCTAATCATCTCTCACATAACTTCTTTCAGAATGATAATTGTCATCTCAAGTTTATGGGGTGGGCAAGTCCCAGTGAAAATCAGTCACTTCTCCAAGTACACAATGTTTTTAAAGATTTGGGTCACGGGCCTCTCAGACCTCAAGAGTCCTAGTTCAAGATTATGAAATCACTAAGCCAACTGTATTTAAATTAACTGAAGTCTTGCCTCCACTTCTTTGTTCCTGTCATGCAGAGATGTCTGTAACTGCTGAATAATACTCTCTTGTTCCTTCTGCCAATGGCTAAATCTGGTTTCCATTTCTTCTTTCAGCCACTGGAGGTTTTGACAGGTAGCAGTTAACTGTTCCACTTCCAGGCCCTTGGCCCTCAGGAGGCTCTCCATACTCTACAGTCACAGAGACAGCAACCACAGTCACAGCGGTACCCACATTCCTCAGGGTACACAGGCGATCACACATACATGTAGAAATTATCACCCACCAACTTTTTTGCAAGAAGCAAAAATTTAGCATCTAATCTACCATACCAATCTATTTTGTATTTATAGAAACTTCTATCTAGTTTGTGGAGAGAGAAATATAGGGTAAAATGATAAAATATAGGGTAAAGGATAAAATGACACATTGGGGAAGAATCACTTCCTCTATAGAGAACGCAAATGACTTCTTTAAAACTGGCAGGTGATTAGTTACATAAGTCTACAGTAACTATGCAAAAGAAAAATCTACAGTAAGTATAAAAATAAATAAGTATTCTAATCGTCACAATACAAGGACATGAATATAATATTAATGAGAAAAACACAATAGTTGCTCTCAGGCAATGCTTATGTAAAAAGGTGTATGAGTGGGTGTGTATCTATACAAAAGGATTAGCAATAAACTAAAACTGTAATTAGAAATCCATATTTATTGTTCCTCCCTACGAAACTCATAATATAAAAGAAAACAGAAGTGGTAAAATTTCTCACTTTCAAATCTACAATAATGGAACTCGAGTACTATCTTTTATTTGTATTTTTTTCTTATAGAAGAAAATACTCCAGTTTTCTTAAAATGATGGAGGAGGCTGATGCTTCAAGCTTAGAACAGACGTAAAGAGGAGTACCAATGTATGGCAGATTTTGCTCTTACCTGCATGGTAGCTTCGTTGGAGGAGAGGACACCACGCAGTCTCTCTAAGTCATGATCTCGCTCTCGCACAGCAAGATGAAGCTGGCGCAGCTCTTTGTCTTTTTCTTCCAGAGCATAGAACTTTTCATCTATAGCCTGCTGTAAGGAAAAGAAGGGGCCTAAACTTTAAAAGACTCATCATCCTTATCACCCCTGTTCAATAAAATTCAAAATGTGAAGAAACAGGAAACCAAAACCCCAAAGCAGAAATTAAGCAGACACAAATTTTAACAATATCAATGTACAGAGAATAATCCACAGCACAGGGAACAAAATTAGGCTGCATACCTCTAGAGCAACAGCCCTATCTTGTATTCGCTGCCGAAGTTTTTCAAGCAACATTTCATTTGCTTCAAGGGTTTTGTCTGAGTTATCTCGATAGTGTAGGAGCTCCTGAAATTCCTAATAAGTCCAAAAAATATTTTCTTTTATTTATCCAATATAACCAAATTCCTACATTTTGCAGACTATTTCATTATGCAGAATAAAAAATAAGCATGATCATTTCTCAGGGGAAACAAATTTAGCAGAGATAAAAAGACATGTAAATTGTTAACTATCCTGCAATATTCAATTTACATAATACATACAATTAACTATTTAGCCACATACACACTAGCACACATGTCAGCCAGCTACCAGAGCACAGGATGTGTTGCCTGACTTGGTCTAAAGGTGTCAGGAAAGACCTCACAAAGGAGCAATATCTGTTGCCAATCTTAAATGAGTAAGACTTCCCAAAGGCAGAGGTGGTGATGGTATATTACCTATCAGGGGAAAATGAAAAGCATATATATTTATATATATTATAAAAAATGTAAGGGATTTTATATAAAGTTTAGAGTAGTTGGCAGGACTGATCACTCTCAGTTTCACCCTAAAATTTTCATTTAGCATTCAACTCTACGGAAGCTCATACCAACGTCATCTCCTACTAGACTGACAGATGTAGCCAAATCACTTTGTCTTCCCATCTCCTACCACGATGCCTAACTCACAGAGGTGCTTACTAACCATGTGCTGAATACTGCTTGTCTTTCCAGCTTATGCGTATTGTTTCTTGCTGACTAGTGTCTCATTTGTGGATTATGTTTTCTGTCTTTTTAAATCTTCCTGATTCCCATCGCTCAATGTTCTATTTGTAGCAAATGTTCCACACAGGTGATTAACACCTTAAGATTATATGAGCGGAAATTTCAGAGCTTTTATTGACATCATATAAACTCACCTGAAGCAGTTGCTCTTTGTGACTCAGACTATGGTTTAGGTGTTGAATGTTTTGCTCCTGTGTTCGAATCTCATTGTATTTTTCAGCCTCCATGGTTTGAAGCTGTTGGCTCTTATTCTGCAATTCTCCTTGTAATTGTTGCAAAGCTTTTCGCAATTCCTGAATTGAATATATTCACTTTTAAAGGCAATCTAAAATTTTCATATGGCCACTATATAGAGAGACCTTGAAACTTTCAGGACATAATGAACTATAAACAACTAGAAAGCACCATCATTAAAGTGCTACAGAAATATTCCATAATACATTAAGTGGAGTTGAATATAGGAAATTGTAAAATCTGTGGATGGAGGTAGAAAATGGGTTTGATTGATAGTTTAGTACTTTTTTTTAATTTAAAAAATAGCTCTACTAAGCAGGACTCTGTCCCACAGTAAGCCTAGATCCTTTAAAATAAGCTCAAGGATAGAATATTTCTACCATCTTTTCTTAAGAACCCATAAAGGCTTTATCAATTCATTTTAATTTGCCATATGTAATATTTTTCTAGTAATAAAATCAGCAATCTTTAAACCATCTGTTACTTTAGATACACTCCATAATATTTGCCAATTAAATATTTGCACATCTTTCCTTTAAATATACAAACAATAGTTGAGAATTATTTCCCTTCTCATCCTTCTATCACTCCCCAACCTTGTCTAGTTATAAAAATTTTAGTGTTTTTAATGAAAATTCAGGAATCATATTTATCCTTCAAAGTATTAAACAAAGGAGATCCTTCAAAAATTAGTTTTAAATATGAATGTTTTACAGCCAAAGGAAAAAAACATGTGCTATAAACTAACAAGATAAAGGAACCACTTTAAAATTATGGATATTTTAGTGCATGCCATTCTTTTGACCCCGGATGTTCTTGTGCACTTTTCTAAGCCACTGACGTTTACCCATCCTTCCAGAATAACCTATGATATTCTCTCTTTCATGAAGCTTTCCTTGATTTTCTTCCTTGACCCCTGGCAAAAATGCCTTTAGGATCCTATACACAACTCCTCAGTATTAACCACACTGCAATTCTGTTCATGTGATTGTTTTGCATACTAAATATAAGAACCTTAAGAAGAAAGAGCCTGTGGTATTTTTCCACTGAATTTCCAGGACATACCCCAGTATCTGGCACATGAACCAAGGTAGCAAATGTTAGACTAAATGATACTCGGATTAAACAAATGCTGTAAGTCAAGGGTTCCGGTTCAGAACCAACTGTCCTGGTAAAAAGTAATTGTCAGGGCAAAGTCAGTGCTGAGGGCTGCAAAATGGTTAATGATTTACCTGATTATGTTTCCAAGAAGCCTCCTTCTGCTTTTCTCGCTCATGTGCTGCAGCCTCCACAAACCGCACACATCGCTTGGCATCGGCCAGCTGGCGTTCCTTCTGTCTAACTGCCCTCTGCAGTGTCTGTATTTCCAGCTGGCTGCAGAATAAAGCACTCTGAAGATCAAGCAGAGCCACCTGCTGCTGAGCTTGAGCAGCACCCTCAGAACTCTGAGGAGAGAGCAGAAATCATTATCACAAGAACAGCAAGCACTGAGTACCTGAGGGGAAAGTGAACACAAAAGCAAGACTGTAACTGAGAAAGACACAGGCCCAACTGCAGTCTCTCCTCTCTCCGGAACCCTCACATACATGAAGTTGTCTGAGCTGGCTCTGGTGCAGCATTTCTCGAAGCTTTGCCATTGTGTCATTTTGGCTTTCAATCACCTGGTACAACTCCTCAGTCTGAGAAGAAGAGAAACACCAAACATGTTAGTAAACTGAAAATAAATCCATTATCTTGCATTTGCAAATTTCCCAGGCTGATATTTGTTATTATGCCAATAATCCATTTCTATGATACTAGAATACTCATCTACATTCATGGAACAAATCATTTCCTCACAGGTCTGAAGCTCCTAAATATTTTACCTCACTTTCCCTGCTTTGCAGAGTTTCCTTGAGGTTTTGAATTGTACCATCTTGCTTCTGAGATGACTCCTGAGCAGACTTCAGTTCATAACTCATTTCGTTCAGTTTCTCTTGAAGAATCTGCATTCAGAACAACAGCAGAAAAGTTTGTTCGGTCAATGATATCTTTTCACCTTAAATGCAACCATAAAATCTTTCCTCCAGTCTATGATTCGATGAACTTCTTAGGAAACATTACCTTGTTATTTTGTCCTACATATAGTAACCATTTAAGTTTTTTTTTCTCATTGAGTTCATTGGTACTTTTTAGGCCCATTTAAGTTTTAAACCAACCAAAAAGAGAAAGTAATAGGAAATATGAGCTACTTTCTTCAATACTCAGTGGACTCAATTCTCATCCATTGTGCTTTCTCTATGATGGAGTTGTTCATGCAAGTACTGTGGATCCTTTACACAAGATCGAGAAGCTTCAGCTATTCAAGAAATCCAGAAGCTCGGCATCCTATATTATGGTAATTTTTTCTAATCAAATATTATAATCCACAAATGAGAAATTAAGCTAAAGTCAAAAGCAAAAACTTCCCGTCATGGTGCCTTCTACAGTAAAGATTGCATACAAGCTTTAACCACACATCCAAAAGATACCAGAAATTCTGACCTGTGCTTATATAGCTAAAATCTATATGAAAAAAAAAAGGGAAAGACTACATTCTTTTTTTTTTTTTTGGTACTGGTACTGGGATCGAACTCACGACCTTGAGCTTGCGGCACCAAGGAGCTAAATCCCTGGCCCTGAAGGACTACACTTTAAAGGGAAATATTCTCTAGGGCACCAGGCATCCACAGTTGTCATCTCCCATGTCCTACTCGCTGTAACACTCAGGAGAGCTTGTCACTTCCTCGGGAAAGCTCTGTGACCTTCAAAAGCACAGCACTGATCGTACCTTGTTGGCAGCCTCTGTTTGCTGGATTTTTTCCTGAAGTGAGGCCAAGTGGGAATCAGATACAGACTGTGCATTTGAAGTGGTCTCGTTTGAACTCGGCTTTTGTTGTCTGAGTAACTCTTCAGGCACAGACTATAAAAAAACAAAAAGACAAGCTGAGTTAAATGAAGTAACAAGAAATTTTATGTTTAAATGTCTAGGACATCTTTGGCCAGACATTTAGAAAACCAGGGCTGTTGCACAAATTTTTAATGAGTATGACTTGCTGAAAGAGTCCCGTTCCTTGGCAAGAGCAGATTCACTTCTACTTTCATTATGCTCCCTAACTCATGCACACAACAGTAGTTAATCAGAGGTTAAAGAGAAGGGCAAGTTTTTATAAGGAAATGCTTACAATGACTACATGTTTGCTTCATCCTATTTTTAATTAGGGAATTGAAAATGCATATGGATTACACTTATATCAATCCTAAAAGAAGAAAAGTTATACAGTATTCCAATTACCTTTCTTGCAACATGCCTCTTCACTTTAGAGGAAAAACTGGCTGATTTTTTTTTTTTTTGGTACCAGGGATCAAACTTGGGTCCTTCTATTTGTGAAGCAGGCAGTGGCACCACTGAGCTAAATCCCACCCCTGGCTGATTTTTGAATATGGACAATGTATTAGATACTACTATCTTATTAACACTAAATTTCTTAAATTTCTTAACTGTACTATAGTTGGTGAGAGATGTCCCTGCCCTTGGGAAATACATGCAGAAATATTTACAGTACAGTGGTATAATATATAATTCTTAAATGGTCCAGGAATTTAAAAAGCAGGGCATGATGGTGCATGTCTGTAATCCCAGCACTGTGGGAGGCAGAGGCAGGAGGAGCACAAGTTTGAGCCCAGCCTGAGAAAGTGACTAAGACCCTGTCTCTAAACAAATATTAAAACTAGGGGAGGATGTAGCACAATACAAAGGCCCTGGATTCAATCCCCAGTACCACTGTGATAATGATGATAATAACATTCCTATGTCAAAGTGAAAGTAGTAAAAACAAAAAACAAAAAAACAACATAACAAAATACCAGAAGCTAGTAATTCTGGGTAAAGGGTATATAGGAATAAACTGTACATCTCTTATACTACCTCTAAAATTTTAAATTATTTCAAAAGTTTCAAAAGAAGAGGAAAAGTCAGGCACGGTGGCACATGCCTGTAACCCAGCACTATGAAAAGCTGAGGCAGGAGGATGCTGAGCTCAAGTCCAGTCTGGTCAATTCACCAACTTAGCAAAAGCCTGTCTCAAAAAGAATAAAAAGGGGCTGAAAATTTAGCCCAGTGCAAAGGCCCTGGGATCAATCCTCAGTACGATAATAAATAAGTAAACACATACATAGAAGAGCTCTAAAATCAATATTCTCACCGCCTAAGGAGTAGAATCACAACTATCTTAAATCCTTTCCTGTAAACAACTGATTAGAAATAGAAAGATTTTAGAAAAACAATCATGCTATTGTCAACTTTTCTAACCTCTCTTAAGTGCTATACGTAGGGCACCATGTGAGATGCTGGGGGAATAGAATGCTGATAAATGCACGGTTCTAGCTCCAAACAGTATTGGTCTTCTGAGGAGGTGGTAACACCCTGAAATTATAGAGGAAAAAAACTTGATTTCAACAGGAATATAGGATAGGCTCTTGGAAGAGACAAAGTTTACCCTGGATTGGGCCTGGGGGTGTAGCTCTGTGGTATAGTACTTTGCCTGGCATGTGTAAGCCCTGGATCTGATCCAAAGGAAAAATATTACCCCACATCTAAAAAGAGGGCTGGGGGCTGGGGATTTAGCTCAGTGGTTCGGCGGCCTGCCTTGCAAGCACAAGGACCCGAGTTCAATCCCCGGTGCCCCCCCCAAATAAATAAAAATAAAAAGAGGGATGGGAGTTTAGTGTGAGGCTAATGAATACAAAATACTGACTTCTACTGCCTTTATAGTGACTATATAAGTTATTAACTTATCAATCACATCAGACCACTTTTAAGAGTTGAAGGGCTCAATTAATAATTGTATCAGGACAACTATATAACTATGCTAAGCAAACCTGGATATTCTGTTGTTCCCTTTACAAGTCCATTCCTATTTCTGAATAGCTAGTAAAGTCCATTTTCCCCTACTATACTATTTAGCAGGTCAAAAATTCTTATATTCTGGGCTGTAGATTTAGCAGCAGTGGTTCTGCCACCTGCCTCGCAAGCACAAAGTCCCGAGTTCGATCCCTAGTACCCCTCAAAAATTTAATTCTAAAAGGCATTAAGAAACATTACAAACAGAAAATAAAAATAATCACAAAGGTTTTGACAAGTCTATAGAACAGCTCACAAAAGAACCTAGAGTTCTGACATCATCCTCTAGAGCCTTTATCTCACTGCTTTTCTATAGAGTGAAAAGGATCCACTGGTCTTTCTTATGTCTGCTAAGTATCTTTTACTAGTATAGCAGGTATTTGTTTCATTTGTTCACTCTCTGAAACTATACGTGCTGAGTGCTATATGGTAGGCACTGTTCTTGAGATGAAGCTGTACAAAGTCAAAGAAAGGTATTACGCTCTTCAAATTTAAATCAAAAGCAAATACATAAAATATCAGATAGTGAGGAGCCCTCTGCAGTTAAATAGCATTGCATACTAGACAGTGGGTGCTTAAGTTACTCCATATTGATCAGAGGAGTTGGCACTGAAAAGGAGATCTGAATGAAATGGCACCAGCCCTACAAAAAGAGGATCCACCTAGCAGAGGGAAGAGCGAGAATGGAAGATGAAAGAGACTGTGCAGCAGAAGGGTATTTTCCAACATAAATACCATGTGAGCCATGTGTGTCATTTTGAACTTTCTAATAGCTTCACTAAATGAATGATTCAGCTTCACTGAATGACTAAAAAAATAAGTGAACTTAATTTTGATATTTTAACAAATATAACCAAAATATTATTATAAACATGCAATTAATATAAAAACTATATAGATACTTTAGACGGTTGTTTTTCTTAGTAAGTCTTTGAAATTCAAGGTACAGTATATTTCACACTCAGCACATCTCAATTTGGGACTAGCTACATTACAAGTGCTAGTGACACAAGTGACATAAGCCAGCTGGTGTTCAGGGCTATAGTACAATGGCTGAACAGTGACACGAAGCAGAAAGATAGACAGGGCCAGATCATATCCAACGTCCATACAGCAGGGCTAATAAAGTAGATTTTTTTCGAATTGACGTAAGAATGGGCTACAGTGTTTTTAAACAGAAATCATACTCATGAGTTTTCTAAAGATCACGCTAGCTGCTCTTTGGTGATGATCTTGTGGGACCAGCAGCAGAAACAGAGACCAGTGAGGAGGCTTCTGAGGTGGGCAGGTTAAAGACAACCGAAGCTGTATTAGTGGCAGCAATGGAGGGGAGATAAATGGATGGATTTGGATATTCTTTGAAAGTACAGTGAACAAGAATTGCTGGCAGGCTAGATGGTGGAAGAGAGAAAAAAGAAAAGAAGGATAATGATTCTTAGAAAAATTATTTGAGATGTTGTTTTGAAAGTAAAGCAACTGTTCCTTGAAACAATGTGAATTGCGTCACACCATTGAGAGATGTAACTGTTTTAATAGATATTTACAATTCTTTTTTTGGGGGGGCAGTACCGGGGATTGAACTCAGGACCTTGCGCTTTCAAGGCAGGCAGTGGGACCACTGAGCTAAATCCCCAGGCCCCTAGATATTTACAATTCTGACTGATAAATAAAATTATCATTAATATGATGGTATAACAATCTCTACAAAACTTGGCTTTTTACTTACTTCATCAGCGTATTCTCTTATAACATCTACTAAAAATACTTTTGAAATTTAAACTATAATAAGCAGAATTAAATAAAATAGCTTCAAGATTAGAATGGCAGGGAAGGTAGATATATTCATTTATCTCAAACCAAAGAATTTTAGTGCTGTGAAGGAAATTTTATAAACTAAAGTCCTATTCTATTATACATATAAGGAAATTGAAACTTATAAAAGGTAAGTAATTTGTCCTAGTTTACACAGGAAATCAGGAAGAGGGTCCAATTAAACAGAATGTACTCAAGTCAGTATCTTTCATTTCCGTAAACCCACTGCCTGTCATGATGCCAGAACACTTTAGAGATCAAAAGTTTTTGCTGAATGAATAAGACTAAAAAAAACCCAAAACAAAATAAAAATAGGTTTGCCTCCCAATTCCCTATCCAATGTTCTAATCTTCATTTATTCTCTTAGAAATAAATCCACATATATATGTATATGTATACACACACACACACACACGAGTATATGTGAATACATGCACATATATGTACATTCATACATACATACACATAATAAGGTCAGCAATTTTAAAGCCATACAATGCCACAGGAAAGTACATAATGAATCTGGATCTCATTTGCACACATCTTGGCACAAAGAGTCATTGGAAGACTATAATTCTATCAATAGAAAGCACTGACTTAAAAGCTGGAAGATGCTTGTTTCTTCATTTATAATAATTTTTATTTTACATATCAGAAAAATGTCCTTTCAGGTAACAGTGCCAAAAAAGCACTGTTAGTAAGTTACAGTAAGTCAAGAACTCATAAGGAATTGTGAAGTACAAAGTACATAAAACAATCATTCCAAACAAGATTTTATAGATCCTAAAATCAGTAATCCTGTATTTGGTAGAAGTAGTATTATTCCCCAGATTCTGGGCTACTAAGATCACATCATCATGATAATGTAATTTATATTAAGTCAATTTGATCCAGCTTCAGAAAAAGGAAATTGCTTCAAGGCCTAATGTTGTACAGTGAAGATTATTGAGGCTAATAGGCAGTTATCTAGGTCTTTTCAGTGAATAGCACTTTTCTTGGTACATGTTAGTCCTCACAGTAGTGAGTCACAGATTTCAAATTGTGATAATTTTCTATTCTAAGACAAACAATGGCTACACTTTCCAAATGGCCTGAATGACTTACTAGATCTAAACTATGAGGGGGATATTTTACTACAGGGACAAATGACTAGACATTGGCATTGCATGGTTGGAAGTAAAGATCTGCTCTTTGAATTTAGAAAGGGAAACCTCACATGGGCCAGGGTGCTCTGATTTGTTGTTTACTAAAGGACCACATGCCCCCTTATCATAGTTTTTCTGCTTCAGGACCAGACAATAAAGAAGGAAATTAGAGAATACAGCTTGAAACCTTTCTTTATGTATCTGAAGAGCCTTGGGTCTTCATACATAAATTTTATTGAAAGCAAACAAATAATTTTGCACATCAGAAAAGCAGTAACCAGGCGCATATATTTTGTTTTCCTTTAACATTAGAAAAGGAAGGAAGGAAGAAAAGAACAGAACAGAAAGAAAATGGAACAAAGGAATGAAGGAAAGGAAGGAGGAAAGTAGGGAAACAGAAGAAAGACAAGCAATCAGGAAGAATCCTTATATTGATATTTAATAGTGTTTGTGATGAGGAAGGTAGAGGAGGATTAAACAAAGGAATCACAAATCACCTAAAAGAACAATCTCACTCTTTAGAATAAGATTTTCTTCTGATTTGTAGTATAATTTAACTAAATAAAATTTTTTCTTTCATGTTTTTTTCTATGAACTAAAAAGAGAATGACCAAAATATTTACATTATTTCTGTTCTTTTCACATTTGTTCAGAGGAATAGACAAAATCCAATCTGTCTGAGACACCTAGCTGGGGCTTTGTCCTAAAACATAACAGCTCTTAAGAAGCATAAAAGGCAGTCAGATATAAACAACAGATCAAGTGCACAGACTAAAATATGTATTTTATTTACAAATACTTTGAGCCCAATTTATCTATTCCCCTACATCTTCACTTATTAGAGAAAAAAACATAGTAATGAAATGTTTCATGAAGTTGAATGTTATTTACTCCTTCATCCCTGTGTTTCATTATTCTACAAACAGAATGTAAGCCAACTAACAGCAAATAGGTGATGTTCTATTGTCCAAATTTAGTGAGGTAAAGGGTTTTGACTAAAGATAAAGATACAGTTACTATAGTTTATATGTGCTCATTCAGGTGATAATTTTGTTCAAAAAATTCCTAAAGAATCCTCCTGGAATCCTTTGGTTACAGAAAAAGGGCTACAGGTTTAAAGTAAGTACTTAATTAAATTGATGTACCGCAGGCAATGTGGTTTAATGTATGGAATTTAAAGGTCTTGACTGAACACGGTTGGGAAGCTTTCGTTCTGTATGGTCTAAGTTACTTAAACCACAAGCTTTCCAACTGTCCAAACTGAGAGACAGCCTGAGATGTTCTTTAAAATCTTTCCCAACTCCAAAATTTACTGAGTCCCACCACCAGGATAGTATTTTTAATTAAATATGGAGAAAAAAAAATCCCCCATTTTCCTCATAACTTTCTAAATCTTTATCTCTGTATAGTATTTACTACTTGAAAGAAGAAAACAACTAACTTACTTCCCATCCACCATGCCTAATCTACTTTTAAATCCTAATGTGAGAATTTTGTTTAATTTGTAACATCTACATCTGGTCACAGAAAGTGTTGGGCCCAAATCCAGCTGCACTGAAAAAAACCAACAACAAAAAAGTACACATTCATTATACATATAATACTAAACATTTTCTACAAATGATAGTACATCATTTTACTTTTTCACTAACTCTTTCATATAATTTCTGATAATTTCATATCATATTTCTGATAATTCTGTATAAATATTTTACACAAATTTTGTGTAAATTTAAAAAACTTTTATTTTCTACTGAAGTTTTTATGGTGATACAAATTTTATATACAATAGAATGTTTCTAAAATTTCATGTGGCAATCAACAATTTCATGTTATCAAGCTCTAAATTTCTAGAATTTTATTGACCAGTTGCAGGCTTTCCCCCAAATGCCTTCTATATTGTCAACCTTTGCAATGGTACCACAAAACAATCTGTAAAAAATGGAATTTGCCAGAAGGTTTTTCAAAGAACTTAGCATTTACTGCTGATAGAGAAACAAAATAACAGCTATCCTTTATATAGCTGAATTTAGAAGGGTGGTCTGTAATCAATTGGACAGAAATGAAGAGCTCAAACTAGGACCAACTGCTATTCTCTAGTCATTAAGAAAGCGAAAAGCAAAATAGAAAAGAGATAAATAGGAAGTAGGCAGAAGTTCAAATACTGCCCTAAATTACATATTCTGTTGTTTTAAAAAAATACTTCAATATAGATCTTAATTTATTTCATTGACACTACCAGTTTATCTTAGTTCATTGAAAAGTTGTTATCTGTATCTTTTTTGTAAGAATCTTTTTGGTTTATGTCTTGCAATTTACATTGAAGATAATGATACACAGCACTATTGTTATTCTTATTTTGTTATGAAATTGTTTTATTTTTTCATAAAGAAAACAAAAAGAGTATAATATGTGACTCTTAATACCAAATACATTCTAACAGAGCTCAGTAGAAAAACTGGCCCTGTAGTTTTCATCTTAACATTTTCAGTGACAATATTTGAATTCCGCAGCCTCTTTTATGAATAAATCACCATTAATCCTCAAATGATATATTCATTATAATAAATAGTGCCCAGATGTCACAATACTTTACTGGTGAATAATAGGTTTTCCTCAAACTTTTACTTTTATGTTCTAATTATTTTGAAGCAGTTTGGGAATGGAAGGTTTAACGCTGCAAGAACTAACAGCAGAGAACCCCCTTACAGAAAGCCAGAGGAGAAAGTATCTATAAATCTAAAACAAGTGTGTGTGTGGTGTGTGTGTGCGTGTGTGTGTGTGGTGACAAGGAGGCAAGAGACAAAGTTCTAGGGCCAGGAGTGATATTAAATGTCTTTTTACAGAAGAAAAATGAACTGGGAATCTCTTTTTGCCTTAAAAGGTAGACGATTTTGATAATAGGAACGCCAACTGGTAACATTACCAACAGGATTGTAAAAAACAAATGATCTGAGTGTGACACACATTTAACTAAATAAGACAAAAAAGAAAACGGCACAGCCAACATGGACTCAATGATTAATTTTCTCAAATCTAGACCGACAGAAGTCGGGTGAAGGCTGAGGCCAGCTAGCTATCGTCAGAAAAGTACTATGTAGCCATTTCATATACCTGAAGCCGGAGTGGCAAATACTCTTCACAGAGATCATCCCACAGCTCCTGAAGGTCTGAAATCTCCAAGGGATAACTCATTGGTGTCTTGTAAAGGGGTTTCAAAGACCTGTTAAGGAAACTGGAACAAACTCCATCTGTCATACTATGGCCAGGCTTGGCTCCAGGAGGGCTGGATTTCACTGGAATAGGAAGCCTGCTCCCTCGGGGGCTCTGGATAGGCTTATAATCAAGACCTTTAATCATGTTAAGAGCCAGCTCCAATTTATGATTACACATAGGCTGTGCAGCCTGTTCATCTGAACAAAAGTCACACTTTACAAGTTCCTTTGCACTTCTCTCAGATTCCTCCTCCTTCTGCTGAGGAGGACTGGCCTGGACACTCGCATCCAAAGATTCCACAGAGGAGCCCGGTGTTCCTTCCTCCATGCTCTCTCCATCTGGGGGCATCTTTGCGCTTGCTAAGTCCGGTGGCCCAATCTCGGACAACGCGGGTTCTTCGGTGCAAATGCTGGTAGACCACCTGCTAGAAGGACAACAGGAAATACTTCTGGCCACTTTTCGAGGCACCTTACAAATGGCTTCGTAGTCAGAATCGGCAACCCGCAGAGCCGCACAACCTCGACATCTCCTGGGTCGGGTGCCAGGGCCTTCGGAAGCATGGCAGCTGTGTTGTTCCTGCATCTGATCCTCACTTTCCACCCAGCACTCAAACCCTGAATAGGCAAAGTCCTCCTGGAGCAGTGCAGAGTACCTCACATCGGGTAAGCCGGAAATGTCAACCGTCCCACTCCCCGCCTTAGTCTCCGCGCCGGAGTCGTCGTTATTCTTCCGATACATGCTGGCAATGCAGAACTTGAGGCGATCCTTCTCCAGCAGCAGTTTCTGCAAGCGCTCAATAGAAAGGGCTTCGATGCGGGCGATAACGGTGTCGAATCGATAGATCCGATCGAGCATGAAAGCACACTTGCTGCAAGCAAATTCGCCTTTGCCATCGCGAGAGACATCCTTGCCCAGGACGTGCGAAAGCAGAACCTGGAGGTTGAGCTTGGACGCCGTGTGGAAGATCCAGCGCCGCTGATTTCCACACAGCTGCCGGGCACAGATTCTGCAAATCTCCTTCATCTTCGCTTACAGCGGGTGCCAA
>NW_022900945.1:49983986-50039590 GCF_012274545.1 Fukomys damarensis | reverse complement strand
GCTCCTCTGGGAGCTGTAGTCCGCCAGCCGCTCCCGCTCTGCGCATGCGGGCCGTGAGCCAGTCCCTCGCCTCGAACGCTGTCACCGCTGCGGGCGGCGGGATGCGGGCCTGTCCTGCGGCGTGGGTGAGAAGCGTGTGCGAGGTGGCGAGCGGAACGGATGCTTGTTTCAGTCAGGATACCTTCCTCGGCTGAACGCTCGCCTAAACCATGCATCGAGCCTCTCTAGGATCCCTCCGCCTCGGTGTGGTGTCCCGAGTCCCCTCCCCCCCGAGTCCTCGAGCGGTGCCACGTACTCAGGCCGGAGCAGCCCGGCAGCGCCTCCTCCCGCGCGGCCCCACCTCCTCTCACCGCCCAGTCCGGCGCCCAGGTCCGCAGGCCTGAGGCCACTGAGGAGGGTGGGGGAGGTTGGTAACTGTAGAGGGCAGGTAAGGCGGATTTTAGAAGGCCAGTTCAACCCTTCCTACAATCATTCGTTTCCAGGGAGGAGAAGATGAAGTGTTTTCCCCTTCAGTGTTGGGGGAGGGGTGTAAAGTTAGCACCCCTAGGTGATTTATCCAGTATTGGGGGAAGAGGGTGTCTAGAAAAGGTACACTCGCCCGAGTAAGAGTCCAACAAATACCATGTAAATGCATATGGCTCAGCAACTAATAGAAGAATGGAACCTTCTGGGAGTGGATGAATATCTTAGAATTCTCTTTGAGGCTCAGGTAGACGACAGTCCTTTTTGAAGCTGAGGAGGGTAGAAGACACTAGCAGAAAAGACTCAGCTTCTTTGAGGAAGACTGGAGAGTTCTAGGGAGTGCTCACAGCAGAATTAGGGCTAAGAATTGCACTGCCTTCAGTTAGTACCCTGTTGTACTAAACACTTTACGGTGTTAAATTCTCTCACCCTTGGGTAGAGAACTTGGAGTGCACACGAAGAGGAGGGAAGCTGGAGCTTGGGCTAGGTAGAATGTTGGTATCATAGAACATTTGTAATAAGGAATTCTCTTCCTGGCTTGAGAGGCATGCAGATACCAGATAGACGGAACAGTGACTTCAGCAATCAAGTCCCTAGAGCACTAAGTTCCGGTATATAATAATGCTAAATTTCACCAACTTGGCCTTATGAGATAAGGACAATAACACTTTAGTACTTCTGAATCCGATTCCCAGGACAGAGCCCATATTTCTCTGCCTGGAGACATCAAAATGTCCTTACTGAGAGCTCATAATAAACTGCAAACATTTTATTGAGGATTAAATGAGATGCTTGAGAGGAAATGCTTTAACAATGTTTAGCCAATTAAATAATAGCTGTTGTTCTTAATATTATAATGGAATATTTAAAAGTAATTTCAAAACATAAGGCCCTGTACACATAAAATTGTATTCTAATCGCCATAACAAAATCTTGGCAGCTCCACACAGGAGGACAGTCAGAGTGCTGGGTTTAATGGATGACGGAATTTTGCATGCATAGTTCCACCTAAATGTGCATATTGACACTAAAAGCAAGACTGTAAAATAAGAGTTCCAGGTAAAACTACAGCTGCATTTTTGACTCTAGGTTTGTGAGCTTCAAAGTAATAAGAAATAAGCATCCATCTTTGGAATCTGTAGTGATGTCTAGAAAGGCAAAGCATTTCTGAACTCACAGTGATTGATGGATAAACAGACTGCCTCCCTGGACAGTCTCCTGCTATACCTAGTCTTGTCGCACAGAGCATCAAGGACTCAAAAGGTCCATAAAACTGCAAATTAAGACAGTAATCAAGGACTCTAGTTAAACAAAGTGCCTTTCAAGTGCAAACCCTAAATAATACTTTGCTTCTGACTAATAGTCTTCAAACCTTAATAACTTGTGGTTTGGATTTTAGAAGTGCCCCCAAAGCCTTATGCACTCCTAAGTGGGTGAATCTAGAGTATGTGGTGCTAAGATTAAGGGTTTGTGATTACTAAACTACTACATGTGAGTGATTGGTTTGGCACCACCCTAATCCTGGTGGTCTTAATAGATAAAAGGGGCAGAAAAAGGCTGTTAAGGTCCCTTATTGCCTTTACTACCCTGTGTGCACCAGGTTGTTTCTCCTCTGTGATGCCTGTTTGCCATCCCTGCCTTGGAGCCAGCCAATTATGGACTGAAACATCTACGAACCGTAAGCCACATAAATCTTTCTCTGTTTAACTTTTGAGTGTTGGGTATTTTGTCTCAACAAGGAGAGAAAAATAGCTAGCACAGAGATTTGGTACCAGAAGTGGGGTCATTACTATGATGTTGCCTGGCCATGTGGTTTAAGTTTAAAAGCCTTGGGAATTAATGTGTAAAAGTTTTGAGAAACCAACCAAAGAGGCAGCCCTGGTACACTCTAACTATATGGGAGACTGGTCAGAGCCCAGAAAAATCAGTGTGCTTTGGAAATGCTGCCAATTAGGATGAGGCTCAGGAGGCTTCTTTTGAGGACTGCATTGACTGCTGGATCTCAGGTAGTGTATGTTGTGCTTTGGTAGGAAGTTGATCTGCCTTTTGCTTGGGTTTAGAAACACTGCCTGGGTGAGAGAAAAATATCAATGCAGCATATTGTTGGGATGGTGGCATGATTACTGTTGAGGGCTTTTGGCTGGATTTATGTTGGAAATTAAGAGCAGAGAATCAGCAGGGTGATTTGAAGTGTTTGGCCAGAGAGAGGCTCCAGTGGAGGTACAGATTACAAGAATGGAACAGAGGAGAACATGTTTGTAAAGAAAAAGACAATGGAAAAGTAACCTGAGACCTTTTACCAGAAGGGAAGAGTATATTTGGAATTCAGGAGATCCTTTGGGATGTCTTTTAGTGTTGTCCACCTGTTGTCAAAGTGAATGAGGAGAAAGGATTGTGATTTTAATAGATCTCGCCTACTATGATTTTAATATAGTAATATGATGTTGATATATGTAAGACTGGTTTTTAAATGTTGTTAATTTACATACATAAATGGAAACCCAGGGCTGGGAATTTAGCTCAGTGGCACCATGCCTGCCTTGCAAGCACAAGGTCATGAGTTAGATCCCCAGTATTGGGGGTGGGGGTGGGGTGGTGGGGGGGAAGTAAATGAATAAAAAAGGCTGGGGATTTAGCTCAGTGGTTCCACTGCCTGCCTTGGAAGTGCAAGGACCCAAGTTAGATCTCCGGTTCCAAAAAAATAATAATTAAATAAATAACGCAAAGAGTTTCAAAAATTTGAAGCCATAATGTAGAAGTATACATGTAATTGTTATATTAATGTAAATCTGAAGAGATCAGGATATGTTAACTTTTTCACAGATCTATCACTGGAGACTATAGTTTAAAGAAATGTGCCTGGTTATCAAATTAAGCAGGAGTGGATTGTGGTGGATAAACTAATGGTCAACTTGGAACACTCAGCTGAACTGAATCATTGTGGTCTGGGCATTGAAGACCTACCTGAGGATTGTTGCCAGTAGCATAAAAAGAGAACGAGAAGGGAAGATCAGCGGCTGTTGCTTTTCTAGGAGAAGCTTGCTGCAGTTGGTTTTCCTGAGGTAAAGTTGGCTGTTTTGTCAGAGGAGGACCTCGAGGCCTCACTGTCCCCTGGGAATGCCTGCTGTTCTCATCAGGGGAGTTCTGATCTTCACTGTATCATTTCCTAGCTCTAGTATAGAATGCTCTGCATGGTGGCACAAATCCTTCATCCTACTGGCACAGGTTTTCTGCTGTGGGGCTTCCACCACTGGCCTTTGGGGCTTCCAGGTGCAGATCCTCCATACAGATGAGCATGAGACATTGCCGTGGGCTCTAGGCCATTGGCTGGACTCATGGAGGACACTGTCTTGGACTTTAGTCCTTCAGCTGGAATTGTGCAGGACATTGCTGTGGGATCTAGGCCCTTGGCTGGATTCTTTGGGTCTCTAGTGTGTGGTTAGATCGCTTGCATTCCTCTGGATTTGACTTTTTGGGTGAATATTATAAAATAATCCCATAAATTAGGTGTTCCATATTAAATCTATTCCCTTGCAAACCCTGACTACAATGACTATAGAGATAAAATTGGTTTAAAAGTACAAATAGTGAAAGGTCAACTTACTATTGAAGATTATATTTGCCATAGGTTAAGACTGATATCCTGAGAGAACTATACATACCTAACTTCTAAAAATAGACCAGAATATTAATATCCTCACATGATCATTGGGATTATAAAACAACTAAAAAATTGCTGGTATGTAGATAACAAAACTTGAAAATAAAAATTTAAAAACGAATTTAAATGAAAAATTATGATAATAAATTCACTTCACAGTCATTATCAATTATCTTGATCAAGACTGTGGTTAGTTAACACTTGCTTTCTGTGGAGAAGCAAGCAAAACTGGGGAGGGGCGTTAAGAACATTTTCTTTTTTTTCTTTATACAGTATATAATGAATGTGGAGCAATAAATATGAATTAGATTGCAGTTAAGACTAAGGATTGTGCCAATTTAACTCACTAATATCTGGGCTTAAGTGTTAATACTTGAACTCAAAGTAAGAATTTTTGTAATGTGTATGATAAATATATTATGTGGACACCTTATGTAACAAAAGTTCAAAGAGGTATACAAATTAGTAGTAGGGGTTATGTCTGGAGAGTAGAATTATATTTTCTTTCTTCCCTCGCTTGTATTGGATATTTTTTTCACAATAAATACACATTGCTTTTGTGATAAGAAAAATATTTCTTACTAAGAAAAAGGTAGGACAAACACATTTTTGTACATTCATACCTTGCAATACTAACTAGCAGTTAAAAGGAATGAATTCTGTTGGGCATGGTGGCCAGGAGTGTAATCTTTGCTACTGGGGAGGCTGAAGCAAGAGGATTGCAAGTTCTAGACAAGCCTGGGCAATTTAGCAAGACCCAGTCTCAAAATAAAATTTAGAAAGGTCTGTGATTCAGTGGTAGTACACTTGCCCAACATGTGTGAGGTTCAATCCCCAGTGCCGCTTAAAAAATAAATAAATAATGAACTCTGATATAAACAACGTGAATAAATCTTAAGCAAATGATGAGAAAACCTATATATAAATGAGAATATGTTTTGTGATTTCATTTACTTGAAGTTTGAAAACAAAAAATAACACATGTATAGTGATGAAAGTCAGCGAGTGGTTTCAGTGTGAGAGGTGAAAATTGATTGCAAAGAGGCCCAAAAGCATTTGGGGAATAATTATTTTCTGTATCTTGTTTTGGATCATGGTTACATGGATGTGTATACAGTGGACCCTCATGGTATGACTGGCCTGACGTGGGTTATTAGATTAATGAAATTAATTAGATTAATGAAAGATTCATCTGCCCCTTGTTTTCTATAGCATGTATACAGGTAAACATCCAAATCTCAGCTGTATTGGTTTACAACCAACTTGAGTTACATCCAGTGCTTGGGAACCAATTGAGTTTATAAGTCAAGGGACCACTGTAATTGTCAAAGATTGTTAAACTGAACATTTAGATCTGCAAAGCTTATACATGTTAGTACATTCAATTAAAAAAGGATAAATAAGTACACTTCAAATATGTATTGCTCAAACACTTTTAAACTGAGAGATATAGAAAGTAACCTCTACTTCAGCCAAAGAATAGCTTTAAAAATTAGGAGGATAAAATATAGCCCAGAAGAAAGTCTGTAAAAGGCCCAATTGCAAATTAAAAACTTTCAGTTCCTATCCATATGAGCTTTGGAAAAAACTCTTTTATTTATATGTGTGCACCATGTATTTATGATTGAAGCAAGGTATGTACTTAAGGCAAGATTGAAGGCTTTTATGATAATTTAATATGGGGCATTTACTTCTAAAACTTATTAAAGGCACATAATAAAGAAAATTTGAGAACAGATTTAATATTACAATAAACTATTAGGAATTAAACAAGTTACTGATTTTTTATATCATCATTTTGTCCTCAAAATAGATTGATATATACATTCACAGGAACTTGCTAGCTGTATGACCTAGAAGTCACTTATATCTGGCCCTTAAATTCTTAATCTACAATATGAATAAACTGAATTTAAATAGCAGTTTTCCAACTTTAGCATGCAACAGAATCAGCTGGAGGTTTGTAAAAACAGATTGTTGAGACCTACTTGGAGTTTTTAATTCAGTAAGTAGGTCTGGGGAGGGACCCAAGAATTTGCATTTCTAGGAAATTATTAGACCTTGCTGAAAACCATTGAACTAGAACTGTTGTAAGCTGTATTTGGGAAAATCTCAGTTAAAATATTACAGATGCCAAAGATAAATAGAAAAACCCATCAGTGAAGAACTACTTATAAAATCTATATTGAGTGTGGAGAAAACCATTTGGAATAAGATTCCTAAGTATTACTGTGATAGTGATCTTTTGTACCATCTCTTTTTTGAAATCTAGAATTGGGGGTCTAAGAAGTATCTTTTAGAAACATAGTCATTTTTATACCCAGTGTGTGGTAACAACAGTTGTAGTGTTTTGAACACCTAATTATGGGATGGGAGGGAGTTTCCAGGAGAATAATAGGTGGAAAATCCCTGTGTCCCAAGCACCAGTTTTAGTAGGATATAACATTGGAAATAGCTGTTGTAATTACTAAAAAGTACCCCTCAAAAAATTATTCTAGCATGAAAGCTGAAGCTAATAAGGAAATGCAAGAAAGTCAAGGTAAGGCCAACTAGGCTTTGTGGTAACACAGAAGCAGGTAAGTACATGATTTTCCTGTGCTAGTTGGAAATTTTTTTTTTTTTCTTGGTGTGGGGGATTGAACTCAGGTCTTTGTGCTTGTGAGGCAGGCAGCAGCACCACTGAGCTAAATCCCCAGAAATCTTTAAGAAGTCAGAAACAGTCATGTTCTACAGCAGTTATGCAGCACTGAGACACATTCACTTTAAAAGCAGGAATTTTTCAATATATCTACAGATTGCACTAATATGCTTTTCAGCAAAATCCATCTTAAACTAGTCAAGTTATTAATTACTCATTGATTGTTAAGTAAATTTTAAAGTATTTGTTACATCTGTCAAATTGAAAAAAATGTATGTTACAATTAGAACAATGGGTAAACTAAACAGTACTGACTTAAATTTAATATGAGTGTCAAAGAAATAAAAGCAAAACCTGAGATAGTGCACTGATATAGTTGAAAGGGACAGGCATGATACTTAAAATGGATGCTAAGATGGAAAGTTTTGAAATGGAGTACCTGAAGTGGATGTTAGGATGGACAAGCCAAAGGAAGGGACTCAATCAAAAGAAAACAGTATCATCAAATGTCTTGGAAGTTGAGGGTGAACATTCTGTTATCTTGTAGGTAAAGGAAGATGTTGTGGGGGAGAGAGGGTTAAATGCCCAGGTTCATGTATCAAAGGCCAACTGTGCTTTGGCAGCTAAAATTTTGTTGCAATATTTTGACAAAGGCAAAAGAATTTTGAATTAGTGTCATGTACTTGAACAAAGAAAGGCATAATGGAATCTTTATTTTAGGAAAATTGTCCAGGCAATGGGTGGACTGCAGTTTCAGAGAGAGGTTTTGGGATAATTAGAGAAAGATCTGCAAAAAAAATCAATTACAGTTATCCATATGTGGGGTAGTAAATGTAGACATGGAAAGAAATTGGTAAATAAAAAAATCATGTTGAAGGAATGAAGGGGGGTGGAAGAAAAGAAAATGAAAGATTGAAATATTGTTTTGGGTCTAGAAGACTGAAAGAAGAATGGTATAAACAAATATGGGAGTTGAAACTCAGTTGCAAAAAGATATGAAAATTTTGACTTAGGAATGCTGCTGTTATGTAACTGAGAAAACTAAGTACTATATTTCTCTTGAAATCAGAGCACAGGTAAGAGAAGGAAAGAGTTTCAGTAATGGTAGGAATCTTTTAACAATGTCACCAGCCAGAGAGAAATTAGGATAGATAAGGTCAGATATAACATTTCCTGATATGACTATGTATAATTGGTGGACTTGTAAATTGAGGGGCTTGACTTCAGATTTGTTGCCTTTAATTCTTCAGAATCTCTGTCAAGCAAAATGCTTAGTTCTTCTCAATTCTTTTTTCAAGCATCTCTTGCATGTTTCTTGCTTCACATTTTTACTATACTTTGCATTTTAGATTCTTAAAACCTCACATCTGAAGTACATCATACAGCCCTAGAAGTTATAGCTCTAATCAACTTGCACATTATTTCTAGAACAATCCATTATTGTCTCCTACCTTCAAGAAATCCAAAGCCCCTAGCCTCACATATCAGTGTGTTTTCTATTACTAGAAAACCTGAGGCAATCTAGCTTTATAAGGTAAGGAGGTATATTTATCTCATATTTTTGGAGGCTGAAAAGCCAATATTAAATGGATCCTTTGATTTGCCCTTTGGTGGGGGCCTAATGAATGGCATTATACCAAGCAAAAGATCCCATGCAAAATAGGGGGCCAGAGAGTGATTTAGGGCAGAGGGTCTCCAACCCTTGGACTATGGACCAGTACCTGTTAGGAACCGGTCCACATAGTGGGAGGTGAGCAGCATGCAAGCAAACAAAGTTTTATCTGTATTAACAGTTGCTCCATATCACTTGCATTACCAACCAAGCTCTGCCTCCTGTCAGATCAATGGTAACATTAGATTCTTATAGAGCATAAACTAAACAGTGCATGCAAAGGATATAGATTGCACAGTCCTTATGAGGATCTAATGCTTGATGATCTGACTGGAGCTAAGGCAGTGATGCTAGCACTAAGGAGTAGCTGCAAATACAGATTAACATGAGGAGAGGTTTGACTGCAAGTGTCTATAATGAATCAGTTGCTTGCAGACTCATATCAGAACCCTATTAGCGAGTGGCAAGTGACAAGTTGCATCTGCTGCATCTGCAAGGCTTTAAGTCAGAAACAGATACTTATTTTAGTCTATGCATGGCCCACCCATTATTTTACTTATCACTTCCACCCATGCCCCTTTCCCACACTGTGCACTTGTCTCACTTACAGTTTTGGTAAGTCTGCAAGCTAATCCTTGACAAAATGAGTAAAAATCAAACATCACTGGAGAGCTTCTTTGAAAAGGGCAAAGAACCAATGATGAGACAAAAGAAGACTCTTTTGACTGCCATCAAAAATAACACTACATTTAAAAAAATATATACCAACAGCCCTATTTAAATTATGAGTTCATTGCAGCAAGTGATTCACATTCTCCAAGACCACTTTGTATACCATTATGGCTATATAATGAAGCTGATAGAAATTTTGTAAATAATCTAAAAACCCTCAAAAGTTAGGAAAATGTAAAATAAATTCTGCTGTCTCTAACAGCAATCCGCTTTGTTTAGTTCAAAATTAACAGACACCGGAGGCATTAACCATGAAATGGGACACCTGGCTTCATCCGTGACCTTGAACACCCCCTTCCTGTGCACTAGAATAGATAGCTAGACTAATCTTAAGGTAAGCTCCCTAACTACAAGGAATTGTTATATCTGGGTTAAAGTTAACTGTCTTATTACTGTAATTTGCACATGGATAATGTGAACTGGGGAAATGAAATGTAACCACCTAAATGAGATCATGGCTGTAAAACCTATAAAATAAGAAGCTGCAACCCAGTCAGAGATGATCACTGGCACTGCTCTTAGTGTGATCAACCTTTTGCCAGCAAAATAAACCTTTTATTATTTTACTTCCATTCTGTGTGTGTGTGTGTGTGTGTGTGTGTGTGTGTGAGTGTGTGTGACTTACCAATTCCTTTTGCAACAAAGCCACTATACCTTGAAAATTTCTTCACAGCATGAAAACCAACCACCTTGCATTACAGGACATGCCTTTGTAGATTTTCAAAAGAAAAAAAATGTGTACACAAAGAACAAGCCAAAGATCACCATGTCATCAAATGTGTCTACACTGAAGACATCATTTTTAAGAGCTAACCATGTTATCAAAGCTACGAAGTCCTTTACTGATGATGAAGACATTTGTTGTGAACTTTTAGGACAAGTTGTATTTCAAAAGGTGACAGACACATGTTCCTCTTTCAGCACAATAACTGGACAAACTGATGAATAGCAGAGGATACTGAGGCACAATTGTTAGGATTAATAAGTTACTGTGGTATGCAATCCACAGTTGAGTCTACTGATGTAGCAACAATACTTGTTTTTGTGTAATATATTTTTCAGGAGGGTGTGCATGGGATATATTACATGCACTTTTGTTGCCAACCACTACCACAGCTGCAGAATTATTCAAGACTTTGAATGATTACATATAGGAAACAACTGATCATTTTGTATTGGTATATGCACTGACCCAGCAGCTGTCATGACCGGACACCTTCCTGGTTTCATTACTTGGATCAGAGGTCACTTCTGAATATGAGTCTACACACTGTGTCATCCATAGAGAGACGCTGGCTCACTGAAAAATGTCTCTTGAACTTAGTTTTACAAGATATGATCAAAATTAGCTTCATTAAAGTAAGTGCGCTTAACTCATATCTGTTCACACAGGTTTGTGTGGCAGTAGACACAGAGCACATGTCTTTTATATACAGAAGTGAGAAGATATTCTAAAGGTTAAGCACTGACCAGAGAGGTTTTCTTTTTAGTTTTAGTTTTTTATTAGTACATATTTTAGTACATAATAATTACACTTATTGTGGGGTGTTGGTACATGTACATAATATATCTCCAGAGTTTTTGAGTTATAAGATCTGCTCTAAAGATTTCTTTTAGAAAAAACAGTGGCAGCACATTTCATGGTCAGGATGGATTGCAAATCTTGTTTACTTGTATGACATAGTCAACCTGCTCAATATTCATCCTGCTTAGTGAACTCAATGTGTCACTTCAGGGGAGAACAACAACTGTTTTTAAGACAGCAGAAGAAAATGGCTCACTTCAAAGCCAAATAAAATTATAGGAGTGACAAGTGAACTTTTGGAACTTTTTATATGTTTCAAACATTTGCAGAGATTTTTAAAGGAAATGAGCAAGGTCTGCCCTTTGCCTAGCTAGTGCATGATCACCTATCTCAGCTTTCAAAAGAGTTTTGAGAATTACTTCCCAAACACAAATGACCCCTGAAATGGGAAGGAATGAATATGCAACCCATTTGTGAATAAACCAGGTGAATCAACTTTGTACTAGAAGATGATCAACTGCTCGAGATCACAAATGACTGTGGCCCTCCAAATCTCCATACATGCTGGACTGAAATTAAGGCAGCCCTGAAAAGCCTGCTTTCACTGCCAACATCCTATCTTTGTGAAGCAGTGTTTTCTGCAGTTTAGCAACCAAAATGAGATCACGGAGTAAACTGGACAAAACTATGTCAATGATGGGACCATGTATTTGCAGGAAAACAAGCTCAGCTCAGGGCTCCCACTGATTCTGCATTATGGTGAGTTGTTTCATTATGTACGGCAATGTCATAATATAAAGTGCACAATAACTGTAATGTGCTTGAATCATTCTAAACCATCCCCTCTTACCTGATGCATGGAAAACTTGTCTTCCATGAAACCTATTTCTAATGCCAAAACGTTGGAGAACCACTGATTTAGAGGTCAAACTCACTCTTACAACAACTTGCTCTTGTGAGAGCTCAGGGGTCCCATGAAAGCTCCCTTAAGGAATCCCTTCATGGGAAATTTCCCCAGTGACCTAAGAACTTACCCACCTCTTAAAGTTTTTACCACCTTCCAGCCCTACACACTAGGTAGGGACCAAGTATCCAACACATGAACCCTTAGTGGGATACGTTCAAACCATATCTAAACCATAACACCTAGTATTAACTTTACAAATCTGAAGGAAGTTCTGAAAAAACATCATATGGATGACTCCACCATGAGGTACCACAGCAATGGAATCAGCCAACCTTGGCCAAAACTGTCTGAAACCATGAGCCAAAATTAACATTTCCTCGTTTGAATCATTTTTTCTCAGATATTTGGTCACAGCAATGAAAGCTAACAATTATATCTTTATGTTCCTATTCCTTCAGCTAACAATACCTTAAGCATTGTAAGTGCTCACTAAATATAATTAAGCTATAAATAAGCTCTTTAATTTTTCTTCTCCTTTGTAGCTCAAAAGGATCAAAGCTATGAATGCCTATGATGAGCTATGATAAAACCTGTGTCTGAGACATGTTACTAATGACAGTTACGACTGGGAAATAGTAATGTTGATGAGAATGAGAATTTATAAATGAATCTCCAGAATTTATCAGGTTAAGAAAACTAAAAGCTGCTCCTTACATGAAGTTGTCTAAGCTGCCCAAGCTACTAAATCCCTTCAAGGTTTTCAGTCTCTGCCTTAAGTGTTTAGAGCACATTCTTGCCTTAACCTTCACTTCAGCGCCCTCCATGGTAACAGTGGAATGTTTGCTATTTTAGGAAATATGCCTCACTACACGCAATGTTATTTACATTATATTCCAAATAAGACATAATGCAACTGAGTGTCTGCTGATTTGTGAGTGGGAGGGTTCTGTTTGACTAATGTTTACCTCCCTAGTTCTGTTGTCCTGTCAATTTTAAGCCAACTACAGTAAAATTACATGTTAATAAAATTTGCTTATCTTATACTGGAGAGAAAATACAGAGGAGCAAAAAAAAAAAGGAAAGACAATGCAAGAATTTCTCCAGATTTTTCTCTGCAAGTACATCATTTCCCCTGCTTTTGCACTGGCTAGGTTTGGTTTCATGTAAAAGCTTTGAAATGAAGTTTCCACTATTCTGCAGAAAGGCATAAGACTGATAATTGGAACAACTGCTGGCTTTTCCCTGCAACTCCATGGATACCTTCACAGAGAAAGAGAAACAAATTTTGTAATTTTATTAACCTTTTAAAAATCATTTTTGGTTTCACTATGTAGTTCAGGCTGTCACCGAACTCACTAGGTATCTCAGGCTGGCTTCAATCTCACAATGATCTTCCTGCCTCAGCCTTCAAGACTGCTGTCATTATAATCATGGGCCACCATGCCCAGCCTACCTATGAGCTTTCTTGACTCACTAGGTGCAAAGAGACTGACAAGTTGCTGCAGTGTAAGAGCTACATTGGGAAACTCCTGACTGCCCTGATCACAGCAACATACTGGCTCGACACCCAGAAGGCCTAGAAGCAACCTGGAGTGATGGCAATTTGTGGCATGTCAAGTTTATGGCATTTGTTTTTGTATGAATTTATTATAAAGTATGATAAAAATATGGTGAATGCTGAAATTTTCAGAAATTTATTGCAGTAAAAGACTCATCTCCTGGGCCGGGGATTTAGCTCAGCAGTTCGGTGGCCTGCCCTGCAAGCAAGGACCCGAGTTCAATCCCCGGTATCAAAAAAAAAAAAAATAATAATAATACTCATCTCCTTTAACTCCTGCCCCTTCACTTCGAACACACTTATATTATTGTTTTTTCCACTTTCTGAAGCAGTTCTGGAAGTCTTTCATGAGTGTCTTTAGTTATGCTGTGGTGGCTGCTTCAACATCCTGAATCAATTCAAAACATCTACCTTTCATAATCATTTGGTCTTGGGGGACGATCCAGAAGTCACACGGTGGCCGATTCTGTAAGTTGGATAAGGACACACTGTAATGTTTTTACAGGCCTGCCTTTCTGTTGGATGGCATTCAGCAACAGCAACAGCAGCATAACCTTGATCACACCTCATAAAGACAGTCTCAGAAGACTTCCAGACTGCTTCAGAAAGTAGTAAGAGTGATAGGACAAGCATGTTTAAAGAGACGGGGAGTATTTTGAGAAGAATGAATGGTAATGTATTTTTTTATTATGATAAATTTTTAAAAATTTAAATCATCTGTATTTTATCACACTTTGTAATAGAAATTCATAAATTATGATGCAAGCACACTATCCCTATAATGGATGCTGTAGTATGTTTTGTTTTAATGGAAAAACTAGTAAAAATCAATTAAATTAAATAATCTTTGTCAAATGTGTCTATCTTATTTGAAGCAATGAAGGCTCTGAAGTGAAACTTCCTATACTCCAAATTTTGTACCCAACCCAGGCTTTCATATTGGGATCTCATGAGAAATGCTTATCAATGGGAAGTAGGGTAACTTGAGTATTCTTCACTTGGACTATTCAAACCTAGAAGTGCAAGATGTGAGTACCCCTTCTAAGCCTCAGCTGTGGTATTCTAGGACAGGCTGAGAGTTTAGAAACTAAACTTTTGCCTTCCACATCATGAGGGTGTGGCTCCTGTGGTAAGAGGTGGCTTCTACATGGCTGTGACAATATGGGCTGATGTGAGTACTACAGAAAAATTGGATACTCATTGGTAAGCACATTAAATTATAAGATTTAAATTGTATATATTTAACAAATATCATTCTAGGTTTTTATAATCTGAGCCATTTCAGTATGACTAAATGATTCCAAAATATTATAGAAAGCGCTTCAGAATTTCTTTTTTGTCTATGAAGTGAATGGAATAGATATTTTAGCCAATCTGCCTGGAACCATTCACATTTGTGGTCCTCCTGGGGAGCAGTAACACAAATTGACAATTTTCAGTTTGGACTTTGCTCATAAAACATTTTTTTAGGAACAAGACTAACAGGTCTAGAGGGACATTTGTAACTATTAATCTCACTAAAAGCTGCTATATTTATTAATTTTATCTTTATCTTTTGAAAGACAAGGATAGTTATGTGAGTGAAATTTGGAAAATGGGATTTATTGACTATATGTGCTATTCATTTGAAGAATATCCTTCTCTTTCAAATTATTTCATATGGATAATAGTTTTCATATTTTGAGCAACATGCACAGATTTTATATAAATGATTTCCAATCCATTTTATACAGCTGAACATAAAGAGACACTGTACATCTAAAACATAGCGAAGCTTGGATTTAAATTCCAAAACTTAAGCTTATTCTTTCATTTCATTCTGGCTCCCTAGTTAAAAGTCAGGGAACTTCACAGGTGAATCAGTTATAGAAGAATCAAGATTTCCTCTCTGAACTTGTACTTCACTGCATCCTTCCATAAGTCAATATGAACTACTTCAGGTTGGCTAAAAGTTCCCAAGATTTGGAGTCACTTCAATATGTCATTCTACCTGGACCACAGAGTACAAAATAGAAACATGGCAACCAAAACCCCTATGCTTTCCTTTGGAATCTGAACTCATTTTGGGAGAAATGTCATGGAATTATGTAGATGCTTGGTAAGAGGCTCCATTGTCTGTTGAAGTCATTTTGGGGTTAATAATCCTACGTGCACTAACAGTCTTGATTTTTTTCCTCATAAGCCACAGACTCAAAAGAAAACAATAGGAAATGAACTGTGTGATATTTTCTGTCCTCCCCACCTGGGAGGATCTACCTTCAGAAAACCTTTATCTTTTCCCCTTGTCGAACCAAGACCTGTTATGTAAAGGTACAAGATCCCAATAATGAATGTAACTATACTGTATACCTAAAATGTACCAATAAACTCAATGAGAGAAAAAAAAAGAAACACTTTATCGTAGAATTTTCAACCTAAGTGTTCTAGCACAATGTGCACCATTGCCCAATGTGCCTACCATTGCGCCGAGATGCCAAGCCCCTCACTCTCAGGGTGAGGGCTCTGAGATACTGGTGAGCAATCACCTCATACCATAACCAGCCTTAATCACTTAGCTTCAGTATACCACACATGTGTAATCATTTTCTGTAGAAATTGAAGTTTCTATGAAGAAGATTGGGAAATACTGTCTTAGAGAATTTAAGCACAACATGGTCGTATGTCTAAATTAAAAACTAACAATACGTTTTATAGATGCCAGACAACATTTAAAAAGCATATCAATTAATACAATTTATGTTTCTTACTGTCTTTCTTTTTTATGCTCAATAATCATGCAAGCTGTACTTACTCTATTCTTATTCCTTTAAACTAAAATATAATTTAGTCTCTTTGAAATTATAATCTTTCTGTTCTTTAAATCTTTTCCCGAAACTAATACCAAGCCAACTCCCCTCATTACTGAACTACCTAACCCACTTCATTTCTTACCAAAGATGATGACAATAAGTACATGTACATAAATATAGAATATATATTTACACATAAGTATTTCAAAATATGTACCTTAGGGACTGGAATTTTTCCAAGTTTTTTGGAAGTCATTTTGATAGAATGTTATGTTAGCATCATAGCCATTAGAGATTATTCGGACTAATCTTCCCAATTTATACATATATAAGTGGACAGTGTCATATCCATGGTCACACAGCTAATAAGTAATCAGGATAGAAATCCAATTCTTATTCCAAGTCTGTTTTTTTCTAATCAAAGTGTATTACAAATTTTTTAAAAAGTCCTTTAAGAAACTTTCATGTAACTCATCATGAAAACTCATCTTGGAAAAGCCTATAAACTTTAACTTGTATTCATATGTGTTAAAAAATATTAATAAATGTGGCCAAGACTGTGATCTGCCTGTCCTCATCGGGACCTAAGTGTTAGACTCCCAAGTGTGAAGCTTCGTGTTCACCTCCATATCTCATAGGTATTATCACTTGCTATATGTACCATGACATAGAACCAGTTGGAAAACAGTGGTTTAAACTGATTCTCATCACTGCTCTGTTATCTAGACTCCAACCTTTGCGTATGTGAGCCAATATATTAAACTACCTGGTTTGTTTTGTCATTGGCCTAAGGTCAATTTAAGAATTTGAGAATACCTGGAAATTGTGTTGCTTGAGCATAGATGTATTCTAGAGTTCATTTACAAAGTATATTTTTATAAATTATGAGAGGCTTCTCTGTGGGATGTCCTCCCCCAAAGTCTCATGCAGTCTGATGGGGTTTTTGGAGGTGGCCGGATCTAGTATGTGTGCTACTGAGATGAAGGAACGCAGAACTGTGATTGATTCACACTGTGAGGCTAGGATTAAGTGGGTGTTCCCTGCCCTAAGCATGGGTAGCCTGGATAAAATATAAGGCACAGAAAGAGCTCCTAAATTTGCTGCTTCTCAGTGGTAGGTTGCTGCCTTGATAACTTCTGCCTACCATAGACTGTTTCTCCTCTGTGATGCCCCTCTGCCATACCACCCTGCCTTGGAGCCAGCCAACTATGAACTGAAACCTCTACAAACTGTGAGCCAGATAAACCTTTCCTCTTTTAACTTTAGGTGTCATGTATTTTGTCTCAGCATTGAGAAAAGTAACTAAGACAATGGGGTAACTTCTAAGAGCAACAATATAGATTAAAAAAATCGATGCAATTATTTTCACCACTGTGAGGGTTCTCTCTCAATATTAAAATCACATTCTATATTATATATAGTTATAAATAAATATAAAGTGTGGTTGAAAAAATTCTAAGATGGTCCCTATAATTCTCCCCTGGTATCCACACCTTTGTGCAAGATCTTGAATTTAAGCAAGATCTATAACTTGCTTCTAACCAATAGAATATGGCAAAAGTGATGGACTGTCTGAGTAATTATGCTATGTTATATGACAAATGTGAGTTTTATATGTAATTAAAGTTCCTAATGAATTGACCTAATCATGTGAACCCTTAAAAGAAGGCCTAGAAGTTAGAGAAGCTAGTCTCTTCACTGCTAACTGTGAAATAACAATCTCCATAACATCTGCAATCACCCAGAAATAAATTCTGCCACCAACCCGAGGGAATTTAGAGGCAGATCCTTTCCTGTGTGTACCTTGAGAGGGGAAACCCCCTTCCACACCTCAGTTTCAGATTTGTGAGATCCTCAGCAGAAAACCTAGCTGAACCATGGTTAGATTTCTGACCCACAAAAACTGAGATAATATATGGCATTTTAGACTGGTAAGTTTGTCATTTGTTACACACCAGTAGATAATAAGTTGAGCTCATGAAGCCGTGAAGCAAGCCCTGGAATATACCATCCAAACCTTACCTGTACTTCTATGCTAGCTAGCTCCTCCTGCACATGTAGCAGTTGCTGTTTCTCTTGGGAGAGTTGTTCTACAAGCCTCTCCTGGGCAGCCAACCTCTGACTCAGTTCTTCAATTCTCCTGCAGCAAAGAAAAGTAACAAATCCATTGTTAACCACCATTGGACCACTCTGATGTTCCAGCGATTCCTACTTAGGTTCCTGACTATCAAGAAGCGAGTTTTCATAAGGGATGTCTCTGACAACCTTAAAAAGAAAAATCTTTGGTTATGGGCCTGTATAGTCTTAGAAATGGTGAGGTTCCGTGATCAATTCTTAAAATGGAGCAGTGTAACTGCTGCTGTATATTCATAGCTGTGAGAAAAGGCAAAAGATAGCACAAAGAACACCAAAGGCACCTACTTGTCTCTCTGGGCCAGGGCCTCTGTGTATTGGTTTGGCTCGACCTGGTCTCCTAGTACGTCTTCATGGTCTTTGGTGACTCCCTTCAGCTTCTCTGACAGCTCCAGGTTACACTCTTTCTCCGCTTCCACCAGAGCTGCCATCCGTGCAGCTTCATTTTTGGCTAGTCTGGATTCCTTCAAAATGAACAAAACATGAAAAGCTGCAGAGTCCCACTAAGTGAGGAGCTCCATGACACAGGGACACTTGATAGTTTGGGAACAGAGATAGAGATAGAAAAGGTGAAAGCCGACGGATAGGATAGTAGGGTAAGAGGTAAAAGAAGCCCTAATCAGGGACCTTCAGCATTCCTACTTACCTCCTGCAGGAGCTGGATTTTATTCTCCAAGAGTTCATAAACATGCTCTGTCTCTTGCTGTCGCTCCTCAAACTGGCGCCGGAGCTCAGCTTCATTCTGGCTGTTTAGACTCTCCACATCAGACCTAAACCACAGAGAATTAGCCGGTCACAGCCAGATACACAAATTTGTTAGTGGATTCATTGAAGTTATTCCAGCAATTCAGAGTCACACTGAGGAGAAGAAATTGAAGTTTGTTTTGTGTTTTCAATTATCTGGGGAACTGTTCTGGTCAACTTTTTGAGGGGATCTTTTAGGAACTCTTAATTTGTTGTGTTTTTGTTGTTGCTTGTCAGGCAGGATATGCCTAACTTCCTAAAGGCTTCATTATTGCTATACCTTCAAGAGCAGGAACTTTTTGTTTGGTGTGCAGGTAGTTAGTGCCCATGTTTATGACCTTCTGTCCCTGGATTATCCCATTTATCCTTTTCTAGAGAGTTTTGCTAGCTCTATTTCTTGCTGTTTGGATTTGAAACGTTTCTTCCATTTAGCTTGCTGGGACAGAATGTCCATTTGAACAGCCACAGAAATGCCCTTCTCCTTTACAGCCAGAAATGCAATGTAGACTGTCCTTAATTTGGACTACTTGTCTAGAGTCCTATCCAGTTTTCTACAGTCCCATGCAGAGATCAGACCTTTAATCCAAGGAAGCGTGGTTTTGGCTAAGCTCTGCTTCTCTGATATCCTTAGGAATAAATGTCCAGGCTCTAACATGAAGTGGGTAAGGTATCACTAGTTTATTTATAGCAAACAACAGCTGACCTTGGATAGCTGAGGATTAGAAAATTTGGGGCAGTATCAGGTGTTGAGTCATGTTAAATCCAGTTAAGTTTTATTCCTGTTTTAATCAATTTGTTGAGAACCATGAGCCATATTCTTGTTCTCAAGGCAGCAAACAATATTACCTCTGTCAGCTCATAATGTGCTCAGCCCAGTGCTACTTTACTATTTTGGGCTTTCCTAAAGATTGCAAAATTCCTTGGTTGATAGTGGACACTGTTCAGCAACTTCCCAGAGGATGTACTTGTCTCAAGTTTTCTAGTCTTTGGGGTATATAAGATCTTGATTAATGGACAAAACTCAAGAGTATAACCCAAAGCTGCCAAATAAGCTATTTCAGGAGTCATTAACTTTTACTTTGACTCTATATTCCTTGATAAATGCAATATACAACCACAGACTGTCATCTCTAGAGAATGGAAGCTATACATTTTCCAAGAAACTCAGCCAAGAATACCTTATTTAACAAGTTACAGCTTTTGTAAAGTCAGCAGACTCTTGAACTTGATGCCAAAAGATGATGGTTCTACCGCTAATTTGAGATGATGTCAACTCATTGTCTCCTAGTTTCATTTTTCAAAATAAGACTATGCTGCCTACATCAAAATTGAGACAACATAAAATTTTTAGTATATGTGCTGCCAAAGCAAGTACAGAATTTTTAAAGGCATTTAAAAAATCTGAAAATGTATTACTCAATTGTTAAAACTTTTTCTAAAGTCTATTACCCTTTTAGTATTTAATAATGCCGGCATATTTATATATGGTTTGAATATTCTGATCTTGTCAGATGTCTTTCTAGTAATGAACAAATACAGTAGACAGGAGGAATGCCCGATCAGATTGAATACATACTAATCCCAGGATATAATCTAAAAATATTTCAGAAACAATTTTACTAATACTTTATCATTCAAAACTTTTAAAAAATGATAAATAACTATAAATAAAAGTAAACATTTTAACAATACAAAAGTTTATAAAGAAAAAAATCAAATCTGATCATAATTCTGATCTTATTCCTGTACATAAGCACTATTAAAGAGTTTGGTGGCACCTCTGTTTTCTGGGTGTAATCAAGTAAATGCATGTACACACAGAGAGGACTATTTGTCTTTACCCCAAGAGGCTTTACATTATGAACATAACTTAGCACTTTTTCTCCTTAGTCTATCAGGGACTTTCCACCAAGGCAATAATATGGAGCTCATTCTTTTAAATAACTGTGTAGGATGATTCAAAAGATGATTTTACTGAAAATTCTTCAACCATTGCTCTGTTGATGGACAGTTGTTTCTAATTTTTTTGCCATTACAAACAACACTTCAGTAAATACTTTTATACACTTTTTCTACTGCATGGGTGCTTTTATTTATAAGGAATAGAGTCCTTCTAGGAATTATCAAAGGAGATGTTTCTTTTTATTTTAATAGTAGCACCACATACCAAAAATGCTGTCATAATTTTCACTCCTACCAGAGGTATATGAGAGAAAGTGTGTTTTCCCCACACATGTCATCCCTTGATGTATTATTAGATTGATTGAGAATCTCTAATAAAGATTATTTGCACTTGTCTCTTTAAACTAAAAGTGGAAGTATCCACCATTTCCTGGTTAGCTCATTACTATTTTATAAATTTATAATCTTAGGTCTGGTAGATTTACCAGCAAGGTCCAGATGACCTAGTAACAGAGAGCCCAACGGAAAGAAAGCACATGAAAACCCATTGTCAAACTCCTGAATTGGCTACAACATTCAAATGCCAGGGTTACATTTAAGGAATTTGATTCCAACTCTGTTGTTCTCAGATTAGTGAGCCAGGCATTAGAATAGGAACAGAGCTCACCTTTTCAAACTCTTCTGCATAGTTCAAAGAGCAACTCACCATGTTTTATCCAGATGTTGTTTTTTATCCTGAAGTTCTCGTTTCAAGCTCTCCACTTCAACCTTCAGCTCGATGTTCTGAAAAATACAGACATTAATCATCATTAACTGTCAAACACCCTCTATCCTGGAATCAGATTCTTAGTTAAGCTGAGCCTTGGGTCCACAGCCTCCCATCTCAGCCCCTTCCACAACCTTGACATGCGTGGGAATTCAGATGGTTTAGTAACCCAGTCAAGGACAAAAGAACTGTGCAGCTCCAAGATTTCCCAAGAGCTACTTATTCTTCCATTCTGTTCATCTCTGGTCCTGGATAATCAATAATGACCCAGCCTGTTCCCCCTCTGAAACATTAGAGGACAGAGTGCATACAAAAACAATTTTTCTTAGAAATACAGGTCTCTATCCAAAAATAAAATTGCTATATATGGAATTATATTTTTAAATACCTGGGGATTGAATTATTTTAAGAAATTTTGTTGGGAGCATTTTTTATAAAATACTTTGCCATTATAATGAAATTAGGCTTTTATATATTAAGGTAAGAAGGGACTGGTGGTAAACCTAAATAGATGCCACTTCATTTTTATTGAGCTAAGGCATCAGAGTCAGAAGACTCTAATAAACAGAAAAAGGCAATGAAAAATCTCAAGTGAAGTATGACAAAAATTTGGTGAAATGTGCAGGATGTGTCTGGTGCATGTTAAGTGACCTGGTGTATGATGAGAAGTGGCAAATCACTACAGAAATAGTTTGTGATGAGTTTCGATGACAAAATAGTAATCAGTAGCACCAAGACACCAAAGAGCATCAGGGAGCATTAGGCAAAATATTGTCACTATCAGATCTATGTTGAGGAAGGAACTTGTGGCAGATGTGATGATGGGTGAGTCAGGAAGCTCCTGAGCAAAATAGGGGTGGGAACTGTCTGAGGCCAAAGAGATACAGAACTTTAAAGAGGCAGTATCTGCAAGGTTTGCTGACTGTGACGTTCAGGTTAGACTAGAAGGCTGAGCAAAGATGACGTTGAGATTTCTAGCCTGTAGGTGGTGATGCATGCTCTGACCTATAATAAGGCACAGAAATAAGAGGAGCATGGATGTGGAGGCACCTAAGGAGTCTGTAAATGTTGGTGTTCGGGTTACTCTATTTCACTTTAGAATTGAGATACAGAGATGAATCAGTCTCTTCGTCGATGAATTTCCTTAAAACATACTCAACAGAAAGAATGTTTAGGAATATAGGAAGAGTAAAGGAATTGCTGACTTTTGGTCAGAAATTGACAAAAGCATTGAAGGTACAGTGGCTGAGGTATGGAAAGGCGTATCGTGGATACTGGAAGAGACAGAAGCATTTTATTCTAGTTATCACTGTATAAAAATCACCAATCCCTAAATTTCTTGGAGTCCGAAGCAACACTTGTTGAGTTCATCACTCACTTCCTCATGCAGGGTGAAACAGTAGCAAAAATAACAATTGGGAGCAGTAGAAATCTGGTTTAGATATTTAAGAGTTACTGAGAATTACAGAGTTTTAGAGCTAGGGGAGCTGGATTCAAGGTATTCTACATCATATTGCTACTGAGTTTCTAGTTTCTTTCATAAAATGGCAGATGTTTTTGCTTTGAGATAGAACATGGGTTGGGATAAAATGAGATTAGAATATTTTAATATCTTCAGGGGTTACATTACAGCATTTAGGAAGTAAATGATGGCCTTTTTTCATGACTTCCTTTAAGGTGGTTATTTTATGACCACTGAATAGGGAACCAGATTTAGCAATTTAAAATACAGCATGTTTAGTCCAACTTGAATTTCAGATAAATAATAATTTTACTATAAATATGTTCGTTGAAATATTTGGGACATATTTATGATAAAATATCATTTGTTGTTGATCTGAAATTCAAGTTTAATTGAGCATTTTGCATTGTTCACATCAAAAGGAGAGGGACTGGCAATGTAAACCCTCTAAAATTAACCACTTAATGGCAAAGCATATTTCAATTTTGTATGAAGAGAAGGCCTAAGACCTTTAAATCAATTCCATGGTCTGGTACTACAAGAACAAGACATCTGCTCCAACTGAACAATCAGTGAAATAGAAGATTTTTTTTCCTGGTACCAGGGATCAAACACAGGACCTTGTGCTTACCAGGCCGGTACAGCACCACTGAGCTACATTCCTGGCCCCGGCAATAGCAGATTTAATGAGCACTTGCTCTCTCCCCAGCTTTGTGCTCAGCAGTAAGAGGAATATAATTATCCTCATGAGAAATTGCCCCTAAGCTGAGACCCTTCAGAGAGATGGAGATGTCCATCTATCATAGTCTAGCACCTGTAACATGGGTATTACTGTACTTTCCTCATCATAACCTGCCACAGAAGGCCAGGTGACGTAAATAATAAATGATAAAGGAGTTAGAACAGTGTTGTGAACATAGATATAACAGTTACTATAATCATCATCAACAGTGGCAGCATTATCACCTGGGGCAGCATATGTTTGTTTTCCATAAGACTGTTGTATCTCAAGTGGACTCAGTACACGGCATATGATACTGAGAAAGAGGATGCTTAAGTTTATTATTTCTAACACCAACTACTTCACTTGTCGACCTTGGGGGAAATTCTGCATAAGTCTCTCTACCTGGAAAATGACAAAGAATGAGTAACACACGATCTAAATGTCATATGAAAGAAAGTGTAATCTCTAACTATGAAGTTTTGTTACTATTATTCATCATGCCTGGCTAACTGATTAGGAAAGTCCAGATATTCACTGAGCCATCTGAGATATGTCAAAAATGTTTCAGCAGATAAAAGAAAAATCTCATGTCTGAAAACACATGAGGCCTTAGGTGACTGAAGCCATAAATGACTCTGACTTCTGCTCCATACCATAATGTAACACAGGGAATCTTTATCAGGTGTGAATCTATCAACAGAAAATCCCTGAAAAGTCCCTTAGTATATTTTTTTTCATGAGAAATCCTTGAGTATTTAAGTAAAAGCAAAAGTATTTAAGTAAAGTACAAACAGAGAACATGGGAGACACTGAGAAACAGTGAAGAGAACCACTCTTAAGTGAGAAAGATTAGGTTCAAACTGTCTACCACTTATCTGGTAGGTGACCTCAAAGGGTTACCTGCTCACTTGACTCTTAGGTTTTCTCATAGGCTTTGCACAGTTGCTTACTTTTAAAGGAAGAGCATAATGATTATTTCACAGGGGGTTTTGTAAGTATTAAGTGAGATAATGCATAATACTCACCTGGAACACTATTTTGCATACAGCTATTCAAAACTTTAGTTCACTTTCCCTTCATGCCCAGTGTTAGGGCTTGTGTTTAGATGTCCCCCTGAAGTCTCACATGGTCACAGGGCTTTCAGAGGTGGCTGAATCTAGAGAGTGTGACACTAGGAGTAAGGATGGGTGATTACTAAATCAGTCCATTGATTAGTCTGGCACATAGCCCTAATCCCAGTGGTCTGGATGAGATAGAAGGGGCAGAAAGATTGCTGTTAAGATCCCTGGTTGCTTTTGCTACCATGTGGCACCATGAACTGTTTCTCCTCTGCAACGCCTTTCTGCCATGTGCCACTCTACCTTGGAGCCAGCCAATTATGCACTGCAACCTCCAGAAACTGTGAGCTAATAAACCCTATAACTTTGGGTGTCAGGTATTTTTGTCTTAGCAGTGAGAGAAAAGTAACTAAAATACATCAGAGACCTCAACACCAGGAAAAATATTTAAATGTAAAAAGAAGAAAAATGGAAGACATATTCATGATGGATGCTCCATTCATTCTAAATCCTAGTGAGAAAATGAAGTCAATTATTGGATTAAGTTGGCCAAAGATTCCAATACATGAAATCCTTACCTGTTCCAGGCCTCTCATTTTTTAAAAAAATTAGGAAATTGAAATCTAGTAGGATAATCTCTAAGGCAAAAGCAGTAACCAAACCAGAATTCATTAGACTTTTGCCTCGGCATTTCAGCCAGAGAGACTTGCCCAGAAAACACTGCTCAGTTTAGTAGAATGTGATAAGTTAAAGAATTACATCATGTGCTGCATTAAATGGGTCCTTGAAAAAGTATATGGAGGCAATAAGTATAATGGTCAAGAGCATAAAATGTCCCAAGGACAAGAAGCTTTGGCAGTCAACTGGCTTTTCATTTGTTTTGTTTTTTGTTTTTGGTACAGGGGATTGAACTCGGGTCCTTGCGCTTGCAAAGCAGGCCACCAAACCACTGAGCTAAATCCCTGGCCCTCAACTGGCTTTTCTAACATCCTCAATCTCTTCATCTATTAATGGGATGATAATGTTATCAGTCTCACGTGGATGTGAAGAAGATCAAATGAAATAATTCGTAGTGTCTGGTATACCGTAAGCATCCAAAAAATGTGAGCAGTTTCTGACTATAACAACAACAATTTCTCCTTTCTGACTAGGATAGATGAAGTTCTCAGCTGTAGTCACATGTTAAACTAATATTATGCCATAGAAAGGAAAAACATCACTCTAAAATTGGTATACCCCAAACCCTTATGAATATACATGAATATGAATATACATCCTGTCTGAAAACTCTTCACTGATTATTACTCCTTATTTTTCCTTTTTAGATAAATAGCAAAGAGAAATGAAATTGAAAAAAGAGGAAAGAAGAAATCCATTGACTTCTATAGGCTCTAGTATTATGTCTCTTCAAATAGACAATAAGGTTTTTGAGTCTCACACTGAACTGCTGAAATTCTAATCCCCAGCACATTGGATCCTAAATCGTATGATCAATTATTCCACTGGATCAAACTAATTTCATGGGTGCTACAAAACCTTACCACTCAGAAAGCCAAGTACAAATCAATTTATAGTGTGAAAGTGTAGGCCTTTTACAGTTCTTTTCTGCAGAAAAATCACTGCATAGTTTATCACATTTATCTACCCTCCATAAATAAATATTCATGTGTAAGTTGTTAAATTCTAAGAATAGCTTAAGTGAATCCAAAATTAACTGCATTTGTTTGTCTTATCATCAAATCTTGTCAACTCTTTATCAAGATATCTAAAGAAATTTATGTGCTCAAGAAAGTGGTCATAAGGATGAGCACCTCTTTTTTCATATGGCCCCAAGGAGTCTTCACCCAACTAATTCAAGGAAAATTTTCAGTGATAAAGCTAAAATTAATGTACACAGTAAGCTTTCATCGTAATAGTAATACCTAGCATTACAAAATAGGGCCAAATAAATTTAAATTAATTGTGTTTAATTAGACTTTTACTGATTCTTCAGCTTGTTTTATTACAGGAAATATCACAGGAACAAAGTTTTAAAAGCAATTCATGTTAAACACAATATTCTACTCAAATTATTTCTACTCTGGTATTTATTTCAACATAGGGTCAGGTTAAAAGCAAACAGCAGTAACCAATTACCTAACTTCTTCCAAGTCTTTGCTTTACCTCTATAAATTGTTCCACTTCTCATACAATTTGCAATGTGATAATCTCTTTAAAAAATAATATTTTCAGGAATCATACCAGAGTGATATATGCACACGCATGTTTATAGCAGCACAGTTTGTAATAGCTAAAACTTGGAAACCGTGCATTTGCCTATCAGTTGGAGATTGGATAAAGAAGATGTGGTTTTTCTATAAAATGGAATAATATTTATCCATAAAGAATGAGAAATTAGACTCATTCATAGGAAAATGAATACATATTGAGGATTTACTCCTAAGTGAAATAAATAAGTCACACATGTGTAAATACCGAATAGTTTCTCTGGTGTGAATAAATTGTAATAGTACATAAGATCCTAATAAGATAACTGACATTGTGAAATGGGAAGAAAAGGGATAAAGATGTAGGGAAAGTGGGAAGGGTAGAGGAAGGGTAATAAGGGAAAAATATGAGAAAATGAAAATAAAGTGTTTGTAAATGGGGAGGGAGGAGGGGTGAAGGGAGGGCAGGGACAAGGGGAAAAAATGAGAACCAAGACCGGTCATTTAAAGGTACAAGATCCCAATAATGAATGTAACTGTACTCTATACCTAAAATGTACCAATAAACTCAATAAAAGGAAAAAAAGAGTATTTGCAGAACTTTTCTCCAATAGATACCATGGCTAGTAGAAAATTGTTTTTTGAAAATCAAAGAGAATTGACATTGCCTCATCAATTCTGAAAGTCTTAATATGGAAGGCAGAGGCAAGGAACAGAACAGTGGACACAGCAGACAAGTGGGGCAGGTGCTACATCCTTGGCCCCTTTTCTTGTTTTTATATGAGTGGCACATGTGTTTAAATACCACATCATTCTTCCGGTGTTAGGAAACGAAAGTATAAATGTAGACCAAAATGTATAATAGATGTTGGAAAATGAGAAAAAAATATTCAAATGGGAGAGGGAACATAGGAGCAGGGAGAAGAAAAGGAAGGAAGGGACAAGAAAAAAAGAAAATAGAAGGAAAAAATGGAAACAAAGCTTTTGTAATTGAGGGGAAAATAAGTTGTAGAGAGGAAAGGGGAGTAGGAAAAAAAGACTCAAGATCTATCATGTACAGGTACAAATTCCCTATGATGAATCTTATCATTATATATGTCTAAAATGGTCCAGTAAAGTTATTTAAAAATGAAAAGTCTCAATTCAAAATACGGCAATATTTTCATTATTGCAGGCTGATTATTACTCCTTATGTTAACTGTGTCAATAGTTTGCAACTGTCTGCCACATAATACTCATATTCTGCAAGACAGTTTTTGGAATGAATGAAGGAGAAGTTTAACTTGAAAAAATATAGTCATAGCCAGGGAGTGTTAACAAGTCCAGTGCATTTCTTTGAGGTCATGTCCTCCATCCTTAATACTCTAAGTGTTGAAAGGAACTATGATGTCTAACATGTACTTGTTATACTCTTTATGCTCACAACCCAGTTGAGGAAATAAGAATAAATTATCAGGTATGAATTGAAAATGCTAAAGGTGGTCATTTATGAAGAAGCAGTAACGTGGTTGGAGTTGCCATATAATTCTTAGTGAGTAAAATATAATAGGATGGAGAAGGTCAGTATAGATTAGGAAATAGGCTAGGAAGATAGAAATTGCTATCAGCCCAAATATACAAGTGCCTTTCAATTGTTAACTTATTTCAAGCATAAATATTTGGTAGAGAAAAGTTCTAAAACAGTTTTTAAAAATTTTCCCATCAACTGATGAATTGATAAACCAAAAATTATTTGAGCTGAGAAACAAATAATACATTCTAGAACATAGATGAACTTTGAAAACACTGTGCTAAACGAATGGAAATATGATTCTACTTATATGAGTATTTTGTCCAAAATAGGCAGATTGCAGTGCAAGGGGGTAGACTGTTGGTTGACAAGGACTAGGAGAGGAAGGGAAAATGGAGAGTGATGGTTGGTCATGGTTTCTCTGTGGAGTTATGAAAATGTTCCAAAATCAGTTGTAATAGGGGTCACACAACAGTGAATATGCTAAAATTTCGGTATGGTAATTCAATTTTACAGCTTAAATGACTGAGTTGTAATGTTAAATGAATTATCATATCAGTAAAGTTGTCAAAAATGTTTGCAAAAGCCCTAGGAAATTTCCTTTGTTTTAATTAAATGATACTATTACATTATGTGTACTTACAACGGTGTCTGGTACATAGGAATGTTATTATCATTTCTGAACTACTAGGAAAAAATTATCCATTCCTTCCAGATTTCTCTAACACATATTATCACTGGGTATTTCAGAATCTCTTTCTAATTTTGTGCTTCCTAGCCGGGCACCCTGAGTACCACTCTGTGAGCTACTCCTTTCTCCTCGCTAGATCAGAGTCTCTTAACAGATTCTCCAACCTCGGTCTCTCCACCATTGAATTTTTCATAAAGCATCGCTGTGATTGTTTCCTTTCCTGTTCTTAAAAGGCTTTAATGATTTTTTAACTGCTTAGCCATGAAATTTTAGACAACTGAGTATGATAAGAGGCTTTTCAGAATTTGACCTCAATCTCCCTACCATCTTGATCTCCCATCATTAAATCCAGTCTGACTGGATTTCCCAGACCTGCCCTGTACTTCCGTGGTGCCACAGCATTGTTCTCGCTTCAGCTTCATCGTTACATGTCACGCACCTTGTGAAGCCTCACTTTATCTCCCCTGGTTAAAATTAATTCCTTTTGTCACCAATAATATGAATTTTCCTAATATCATTTTTTAAAGTTCAGCATTGATGTACTACACAATGCTTATTTACCTTTTAAATGACAGTCTCTTTTAAGGACAGAGCAAGTGATGGTATGGGTGCAACTAGTCAACTGTACTGATGAGTACATGTTTGCCCCTTGGCTTTGTGAAGCTGGGACAGGAATTTCAGATAAGATACACCAAGGTTCAAATGCTGTGCTGCCACTTCCTAGCAAGGAGACCTTTTGGGTGTAAGTTACTTAAGTTCTTAGAACTTAATCTCATTTATAAAATGGGAGCTTTAAAAAATCATCTTGAAGGTTGTAGAATAAATGAGCCTATCTAAGTGCCTGGCACAGAACTCAATTCAAAGATGGGCAGTGGTGACTCTCTGAGGCCTCAGAGGGCTTTGCACCCATACATGTGTGGAAAGCATCGAATGAGTGACCCAACAAATGAACAGATTAACGAAGAACGGACAGACAGGAGGTGGAAGAAATAGGGCGACAATGGTGTGTGTGTACCGGATCTGAGAAGTGGATAGAATAAGGCTTTAGCCTCTGTGGAAAACTGTTTGTCTGAGTCTTTCAAAGATCTTCTCAATTTTAACCTGAGAACAGTTTCAAACAGGTACACTACAAACTCATTCAAGAAAAATTGACTACAATTTAGGATTTGGGCCTCTTCCTTTCCTATCTCTTATCCTCCCCTCTAAAAGGCCTAAACCTTCTCCAATACACTGCATTGATTATCACAAATACTAAAATCTTCAGATCCAAAAACAAACTTTTTAGAAGGAAAACTGAGTATGGACTGAATATTAGATGCTCTTAAGGAATCAGTTTTAACCTTTTTGTGGGCAATAATTAATATGAGGGTTATATTTTGTAGAGGCCTTACTTTGTTAGAGTTACATTCTTATGTCTTTCCACGTAAAGTCAAATGTCTAAGAGTTGCTATAATGAAGGGAGGAAACAAGAAGAAGGAGAAGGAGAGGGGGAGAGGGAGGAGGAAAAGAGAAGGAAGAAGAAAGAGAAGGAGGAGAAGAAGAGGAAAACTGCTAGGAAGTCAATTAAAAATAGAAGGTTGGGGCCTGGGATTTAGCTCATTGGTTCCCGCACCTGCTTTGCAAGCCCAGGGACCCGAGTTCGATCCCTGCTACCAAAAAACAAAAAAGAAACAAACAAAAAATAGAAGGTTGCTGGGAACTGTTAAAGATGAGGACATGGTTCCCCGCATGTGGCTCAGGTACAAAGGAACTACCATCCTCCTATCTTTGTGTACATTTAAAAGTTCTCATAAGGAAAAATCAAAAGAGGTAATTTCATCACAAAAAGATAAGAATGTATATTCTTTTAAAATTTTTATTTTAATTTCTGTTATCACCTACATTAAGGTCATAGGAAACAAAGTATATTTAGCTTCCTGTATAGCAACTTCTTTCAGCCACCACACTTACAATAAACAGTAGGGTGTATCTATTTCCCAATATTAAGGGACAAAGAGAATAACTCTTTCTCTAAGCAACTCTCTAACTTGAAGGAGTCAGAGAACAAGTGACTATGGATTGTAGGCTGGAGTGCTCGCTTTGGCAGCACATATACTAAAATTGGAACGATTGTAGTCTGGAAGAAGAAATGCAGAAATAAATTACAAAGTTTACTTAAAGGTAAAGCAACTTCTTTCACTAGACAGATTAATAAAAGCACAGCTCTCTCATTTTATCTGTTACTAACCTTTAGTCTCACATTTCCTCACCCACTTTTCCACTCCTTTTCAGCTGTTCATATTCCCCCAGCTTGAGCTGTGCATTCTGTTCTGACATGGGATCCTGATGACATAAGCCAATGTCCCACAACCATTTTTTCTGATAACCAGAATTCTGAGTAATGGTAGTTCCAAGATTCCTGTAGTCTTTAGACCTATTTCTAAACAGAGGGATTTTATTGACTGAGAAACCAATCATATGAGTGTCTTTGGATTCCACGAAAGCTTTGCCTAGGCTGCTCCCAACTTGTAATGCCTTCTTTCCTCTTTCTAAACTTGTCCTTCACTAGGATTCTTTTCAAACTGCCTCCCCTCCAGGACACTTTCCCCAATCCACCAGGATTATAATTTTACAGCCATATCAAAACTCTTCTGAAAGTAAAAAGCAGTGCTATCATAATTAAGAGGTAATTATATGGTAATTATTTAAATTTTAAAAATCGTTACAGTAAAAGACACATTTTCATTAATTCCCCTCAAAATACTCTCCCTTTCTTCAAACCCACTTATTATTCTTGCCACTTTTTGAAGCAGCTTTGGAAGTTGCTTTTCATGAGTTTCTTTATGAGATGTGGTCAAAATGCAGTGAATATTACTGCTGAGGTCCAACCAACAGAAAGGCAGACTCACGAAGGTCCTCATTCACCTTATTCACTGGTCTGGGATCATGTGACTTTTGGCTGTTCGCCAAAGCCAAAATGATTGTAAAGGATAAATGTTTTGAATCGCTTTAGGACATGGGGGCAGCCACAACAGCGCAAGTAAAGACACTCATGAGAGAGGACTTCCAGAACTGCTTCAGAAAGTGACAACAATGATGGTATAATTGTGTTTGAAGATGGGAAATATTTTGAGGGAAACTAAATGGTAATGAGTCTTTTACGGTGACAAAAAAAATTTTAATTGAGTATTTGGTGTATTTTTCTATCACACTTTGTACATGAGGGGAACAGGCAAAAAGTCAGCAATACCCTGAGTGAATCAGGACTCAAGGTCACCCACTGTATCTTAGCACTCACCTCACTCTACCTTGTATCAATTATCTTAAATGTCTTCTCCTCTAAGTTTTCCAAGAAAGTCATTTGTATTCAGTAGCTCTCATTGTAAATTGAGGGAATAAACACTTTCTCATCTGTCTGGAACTGCTGATTTATATATTTACCGGGGTATTTCACTTCCATTCTGGCATTTGTGCATGTCTACCTGCGTTTGTGTATATGTGAACTAATTTGCAAGCTCTTTGATAACCTTGGGACCATGTCTTATGATATTTAATACTCCACACCTCTGAAAAAAAAGAAAGCTGGACAGAATACTGGTGATAAAATCATCCAGTAAAATAGTAATCGGTGAAAACCTAAATGCTATGTTTGGTTTCACTTTCCTTTACCTCAAGGAACGGACAGTTCAGTAGGAGCAGGATAGGATCAGTGAGCACTAGAAACTGCGTTGTACCTTTGCAAGACAGTAGGCAGATGCCAAACAGGAATAGGCCTTCCACAAAGCAGTCTTTGAGTGAAAAATAAATACAGCAGAATCCCATTCTAATCAAGTCTGTAAACTAAAGAAATAAAAAAAGAAATAGTTTAATAGGAAAATGTCTCAAAATCTTGTGAGGAAATTCTCATGTAGTTCCTGATTATTCATCCAAAATGAAACGTAACTATTAGTGAATGGCTTTGATTTAAAAACTGTTATTTTTTAGAATCATATCTCTTTTAGTAAAAGTGCAGTTCACGTGTACTTTTTGTACATACAATGAAGTGTTTTGGGCTTTTCTGATATCACTAGGGCATGATCATAACCCAATAAGATATGGTGAAGCACAGAGTGTTTTCAAAAGGAATTCTATATGAACTGACCAAGAGACAAGGGTCTAATCTTGGATGATGCCCAAGAATACAGTTGAGTAGTTTACAAAGAAGCTTTTTATAAAGAAGTTTCTTTCCATTCAGTAAGTTTTAGAGCAAAGATAGAACCCTGCTGGTTATAGATATTTGTCATTAACTGTGTGATGTGACCTTAGACCAGTCACCCCTAAAACTTTATGTTCTTACACAGTGAAATTAAATCAGAGCTTCTCCCTTTTGTACATAAGAATTATACCACCTGCACTGTTCATCTTTTACACTGACATAAGAAACCAGGCCAGAAAGTGTTCAAGTACATCAAGTCTTTAGACTAGCTAGCAGAGGACTTGATTTAGAAGTGCAATGCTTTCTACAGATCAGGTTTGCTGTCTTTTACTAGTGCAGTTAAGGCTCAAAATAGTTACAGAGTTTGCTCCAACATGTAACAAATGCTCTTTATTGCCAGAGAGAAAGGCTAGCAGGGCAGTGTCCTTGGCCTTAGTCACCAGCAGACTCTGCAAGGCAGGACACCCTTCTGCCAGAGCCTACTTTAGTATCCATTTCCCCAAAGAGATGGAAAAAACCAAGTGGACAAATTTCAGTTTATACAATAGTAGGATCCATATCCAGTCAGCAAAACTCTGTTTAGGTCAGTTTCAAGCTCACCTTGTGTCAGCCCATGTAGGACCTGAAAACAATACATTCCTTTCCCAGCCATTTACCCTGATTACATAAAACACACACAGCTAGGGCTTGGGGTGTAGGGAGGGGAGAGAAACAGAATGCTTTCTGGGAGAAGGAGAGGATCAAGGTAGCTGATCTGTGAGATGGTAGCTTTTGTTTAACATTTTTTAATCAAATATATAGTGAGCATTTACTTTGTATATACAAAGTACTCTAATAAGTATTAAAAAGATCAAGACAGGCATGCTCATGGTGGCAAAACTTAGAGCCTATGTCTAATCAATTAAACAGGTGATTTATAATAGGAAGCAAGGATATAAATCTGATACACCACTGCCAAGAGAAATTTAAGAATCTAGTCCATGTGCAGTGGCATGGTGCAAGGAAGTATAGATCTTGGAACTAAATCAGCCTGGGTTCAAATACCAGCTGTCAACATGAAAATGCAGATATTTGACTGTTTTTTATAGTTTCACAGAAGTGATTTTTCTATTCCAGAGATAAATCACCTTAAGGTCCAGTTCCTTCAGATGTTAATTAATTTAGGGACATTGTAAAAATTAAATGAGAAGATGGTTAAGTGAAAACACTTGACATATAGCAAGTGTTCAATAAATGTAGTTTCCACAAAGATAGTCATATGTGTGAATCATAGGAAAGATAGTGAGTTCTGGTTAATACTGAGTTTAGGAAACCAAGAAAAGGATATTAAAATGAGGTATAGCTGGGTTTTGATAGTAGGGGAAGCTATACATATATGGATGTGTATATGGACAGGGACTATATGGGAACTTTGTATCTTCTGCTCAATTTTGTTGTGAACCTACAATTGTTCTAAAAAGATTTATTTTTTAAAAAAGACAAGTATGAAAAAATAAGGTATGTTGCCTGTTTTATTTAGATATTGAGCATCTTAGAGATCCCAAGATACACACTGCTATGTTGTTCACACTGACCTCCAATTCAGCCCTTTTCAGTGTGTCATAAACTAGTCATTCTCTATGGTCACTCTGTTGAAATCTTGGTTGATTCCCAGAAGCCTCAGTTAATCTGACCCAAATGAATTGGCAAGTGAGAAAATATACACATAAATACCAATGATCTCAGTGTTTTCCTCCCCCTCCGCAGTACATTCCTTACCAGGATGAATCTCTCTCACTTGGCTGGAGTCTCTGTTCACAAATAGGCCTGGCTGGGCTTAATTTAGCAAAGTGCAGGCTCCCTGCAAAACCCAGGGGTGGGGCTGGAGCCCTCACAATCCCTGGGATATCTTCTGTGGAGACAGGAACCCAACCCCATTGGAGGGGCTAAGAGAGGCTAAAAATGATTTGTTTATCTCAGCCATAAGAACTGCATTTCATAGGAATGATCCTTTATTTACTGTGACTTCTCATATATGTTTTCTAGGGTAGCTGATAGAGATTTTATTTGGAATATATATATTCATTAAGTTTATGGGCACATTTTAGGTATACATTATGATCACATTCATTATTGAGAATTTGTCTGTACATGATATATATTGGTTCTTAGTTTTGGAGCATATTGATTTTTCTATACAAAGGAAATCCATGCCTCCTAAATATCTTTGAAATTATCTGTGGTACCTAACATGATCTGATATTTATCCTTGAATTCAGCTTTCATTACCAGACTGACACTTGATTTGATCTCTTCTCCAAGAAGGATAAAATTACTCATAGGTATTCTGCAAAGGCCAGGACGGTTTTTCTTACAATGAAGCTTATGTAAACAACTGGACTCCAAATTCTAATAACTGGCTAGCCTAGCTGTGTCCTAAAGCCAGACTCTATGATCAGGCAACTGTTCTACATTTAAGACTTCTGCCTGGGACCAGGGACTATACTAACCTTATTGACACTATGGCTACAATAGCCAGGATGGTAGGCATCAGCCTACTTTGGATATGTGATTAGTCCAAATCAAAATGAGCTGTGATGGGGACAGGGATTTAGCTCAGTGGTTCCACTGCCTGCCTCACAAGCCCAAGCCCGAGTTTGTGGATGGTAGGCATCAGCCTACTTTGGATATGTGATTAGTCCAAATCAAAATGAGCTGTGATGGGGACAGGGATTTAGCTCAGTGGTTCCACTGCCTGCCTCACAAGCACAAGGACCTGAGTTTGATCCCCAGTACCAAAAAAAAAGGCAAAATGTGTTGTGAGGATTTCAAAGATAGTTCATACTGATATAAAATACTTACTATAACAAAAATATTAAATATTCATGAATAATTTCTCAATGTTGATTTCATATCAAAATAATATTTTATTTTTTTCTCTCATTGAGTTTATTGGTACATTTTAGGTATACAGTACAATTACATTCATCATTGGGATCTTGTACCTTTACATGACAGGTCTTGGTTCTCATTTTTTCCCCTTGTCCCTGCCCTCCCTTCACCCCCTCCTCCTCTCCCCATTTACAAACACTTTATTTCCATTTTTCATTTTCTCATATATTTTTCTTTTCCCTTATTACCTTTCCCCTACCCTTCCCACTTTCCCTACACCTTTAGCCCTTTTCTTCCTATCAAAATAATATTTTAAATATATTTTTAACATTAATTTCACATGCTTCCATTTATTTTTTGGTATGGCCATTGAAGAACTTGAAATTACATGTGTGGAAAATGAATTTTGGAGACTTCTGGGAAGATGGCAGAGGAATAAATAGCAAATCAGCTTTTCCAAGATTTGGAATCCAGACAATGGGATATAAAATCTTAGTGAAGAAAAGAAGGAGGAATGTCGATTCCCAGAATCCAGGAAGGGTCTGAAGGGAGAGTTGGAGTCCATGGGGAAAGTGAAGAGACCAACCTCAATGCAGAAAAAGGAGGTGGAAAACTGCACTTTCTCGCTGACTCCTGACTAACAGTATGAGAGAAGGCTCGAGTCTACAGAGACAGTGAAGGCTGCTGATTCCAGAGGCCTCCAGGGGCCTCCAGGGGCTTCCAGGGGAAAACACACCAGTAGAACAAAGCAGTGGATACTGTGAGCTATAACAGCTAGTGAGTGACTCTAGACCAAGCATCCCTTAGAGAGAGTGCTTGGCCATACACTATTTTACAGAGGGACCAACTGATCTCATGACTCAGAGCAGCCCTAGGTTTCCTTCATCCAGTAACTGGTTGAGGCAAAATCATCGGAGACATCCAGGGTCAGGAAGCTGTGGTCAGGCCAGGAAGAGATGCCCAGCGTTCTGTAGGCTGAACAACTCAGGCCCCAACTCCACAACCAGAGGCCAGGATAAGCCTGAACATCTGTGGAGTTGAAAGCACCAGAATCAGCATCCTGCCCTACTCTCACTGCAGGCCTGCTGGGATCATCCAGCACAGATATGGGCTCTGTCAGCCTCCTTTGTCTACCAGTAACAGCAGAGATACATTGTGAATTAGACACTACCACAAACTATAGCCCCCAGAAGATAACCACAGACTTGAAATCCCAGAAAAATATTTTTTATTTGGGGTTTTTTTGCTGTTTGTTTTTGTTTTTTATGAGTGTAAACTGTTTTTAGTTTTGTTTAGTTCTTGTTTTTATTTTTTCCTTCTTTCTTTCCCTCCTGTCTTCTTCTTCATCAGTTTCCTAAAGCTTGAGTAATCTTTCTTTGTCCTTCAGCCTTGCTTCTATTATCTTTTTCATTTTTTATTTCTCTATTATTTTCCTCTTATCCCTTTTATTTTACTCTCCTCTGAGAGTAAAATTACCCTATTGAGGGGATATTTACTGTATATAATTTTCTGATTTGTTTTAGATTTTGTATTTAACTATAAATTTTGTACCTTATGGTTAAAGGTGGAAAATCACCAGTTACCATAGTTTGCCATTTTCTAGATTGTTCTTGATGCTCTTGTTAATGCTGATTGTACTACTTTCGCCCAAGTGACATAGTTATGATCAGCTGTTCTTCCTTGTGTGCCAGTACCAAGATTGTATGGGGGTTATAAACAATACCATAGTCCAGTACCAAAGAACTGGGTGCTAGGCCAAATAGGCAGCAACTTCTCATCCCTAATATAATGAAGAGGCAGGGTCTTGGCACAGGCACAAAGGCCAAAAGCCATTTAAACCTAGAAGATAACTCTGAAGGGTGATAGTTTCTTAAGGAAGTGTAAATAGTAGTAATAAAGCTACTTGCCATAAGCAATTTACAAGCATCAACTCAGAAAACAAATGAAAAGAAATATAAAGTGAGAAGACACAAAATCAAGTCACAACTGCAGACCTATAGCTCACCCAAAGCAAATCCATGGAGCATTGAGGTGGAAGAAATAAAAAAACCACCCAAATGAACTTTCTGAAATGGTAGCAGAGGAATTTAAAAAGCAGACGAAATGAGTCTCCAGGAAAAAAAAATCAGAAATAATTTCACAGATAACTAAAGAGATGATAATCATAATGAGGGATATCATTAGTAAATATAGAGTAGGTAGAGATTTTTTTAAAAAAAGGAGCTTAGGAATGTGATAGAAACCATGTATGCCCAATATAGGAAAGAAATGGATTGCACAAAACAGATTTAAACAGATATCTAGGAGATTAAAAATTCTATTGAAAGTGTATACAACTGAATCAAACAATGTGAGGATGGAATATCAGATCTAGAAGACAGGTTTGCTATTAGTGATCATCAAATGAAACACTTATTAAAAAGAGGAAAGGACAAAAAATCAGTGCAACAGCTGGTAGACAATGCAAAGAAGAATAATATAAGATTGATTCGAATTGATGAAAAAATCAGAAGATAGAACAGGGGACATGTAAAACTTGTTCAAAGAAGTTATGGCAGAAAACTTCCCAAGCATGGAAAAAGAATCTGACATTCAGATAAGTGAGGCATACAGAACTACAATTAGCCATCTCAGTAAAGTCTAACACCAGTGCAGACACAAATCCATGAATCCCAACAGAATGACTCCACCATTCAGGACAAGCAATTAAACAGAGGAGAGAAAAGATAACCAACAAGAAAATAATATCACAAGGATAAGTCAATACATATCAGTTATAATCATTAGTGGTCTCAATTCACCAATGAAAAGAAAGAAATTCACCTAGAAAGAAGATCCAACAATACACTGCATACAAGAAATACATTTAACCCATAAGGAAATTTATAGACTGAAAGTCAAAGGATGGAAAACAATATTCCATGCAACAGGAACCCAGAAAAAAAGTAGGGATATCTATTCTATATGCAGACAAAGTGGATTTCAAGCCAAGACTGATCAGAAGAAACAAAGAAGATCACTATTTACTTGTTAAAGGAATAATCCAAGAGGAAGAGATAACAATCATAAATATATATGCACCAAATACCAGCATACCAACTATATAAAACAGACATTAATAAACATGAAAAATCAAATAAGCACTAATGCAATTGCACTGAAGGACCTCATTAATGTACTGTCACAAATAGATAAACTAGACAAAAAAAAATCAACAAAGAAATATCAGAGCTAATCCAAACCTTTGAACAAATGGACTCAATAGATAACTACAGTGTTCCACCCCAGAACAACAGCATACACATTCTTGTCAGCTGCACATGGGACTTTCTCCAAAATAGACCACATTCTAGCTCATAGAACATACTTTAGTAAATGTAAAAGGATTGAAATTATCCCATGCATATTATAAGATCAAAGTGCAATGAAATTGGAAATCAATGGCGAAAGAAACCACAAACACTGCATAAACGCAAATCAATTAACACTTGCCTGAACAACCAATGGGTCACAGATGAATTAAAGAAGAAATTAGACAGTTTCTACAATTAAATGATAATGCCAATATAAACACTGGAACTTATGGGATGCAATAAAGGTGGTCCTATGAGGGAAATTTATAGCAATGAATTCCAATATCAGGAAAACAGAGTGAGCTCAAATAAATAACCTAATGTTGAACCTCTAGCTTCTAGAAAAACAAGAGCAGGATAAACCCAAAAGTGTACAAGGGAGGAAATTACAAAGATCAGAGCAGAAATCAGTGCAATTAAGACTAAGTAAATAATACAAGGAATCAATGAATTAAAGAGTTGGTTCTTTGACATATTAAAATAATACAAATCCTTAGTAAACCTTATAAAAATGAAGAGACTCAAATTTATATAATATGAATTAAAAGGGTAAAATCACAACAGACCTCATAGAAACCCAGAAGATCATCAATACCTACTTCAAGAACCTGTTCTCTAATAAAATGTAAAACATAGAAGTAGTGGACATATTCCCAGATACATATGAATTACAAAAGCTGAATCAAGAAGATATAAAACTTATAAATAAACCAATATCAATCAGTGAAACTAAAGAAGGAATTAAAAACCTACAAACAAAAGCCTAGGTCCTGATGGATTCAGTACTAAATTCTAAAATAAATTTAGAAAAGATCTAGTGCCACTACCTTTCAAACTCCTTAATGAAATTGAAAGGCAAGCAATACTCCCAAACTCATTTTTGGAACTAAGCATTACCTTGATACCAAAGCCAGAGAAGAATCCAACCTAAAACAACTATAGACCGGTCTCTCTACTGAACATCAATGCAAAAATCCTCAATAAGATACTGGCAAACAGAATGCAGCAAATCATGAAGAACATTGTACACCATGACCAAGTAGGATTCATCCCAGGGATGCAGGGATGTTTCAATATAAGCAAATCAATAAATGTTATATGCCACATTAACAAAGCCAAGAATGATAACCATCTCAATAGATGCAAAAAAAGCATTTGACAAAATCAATACCCATTCGTGATTATAAACCCTACAGAAAATTAGAATAGATGGTGTTTATTTCAATCTGATGCAAGCCATCTATGATAAACTAAAACCAACATCATACTAAATGGACAAAAGCTGAAAACTTTTACTCTAAAACCAGTAACAAGACAAGAATTCCCATTATCACACTCTTGTTCAATATAGTTCTGGAAATATTAGGTGGAACAATTAGACAAAAGGACAAACTAAAAGGAATAAGGATTGGAAGAAAGATGTTAAATTATCATTATTCACAGATGACATGATTGTCTACTAGAAGACCCTGAAAACTCCACCAAATGACTCCTAGATTTAATATGGTAGCATAGATGGGTACAAATTCAATACTCAAAAATCAGCTGCATTCCTGTACACAAATAACAAGCTCTCTGAGAAAGAAATTAGGGAAACAACACCTTTCATAATAGGAACAAGAAAACCAGAATCAGTCTAATGAAGGAAGTCAAAGACCTTTACATTGAAAACTACAGTACTCTGCAAAGGAGATTAAAGAGGATACCAGAAAGTGGAAAAATATGTCTTGTTCTTGGATAGTCAGAACCAATATATTAAAAAATTACCATACTTCCAAAACTGTTATACAGATAATGCAATCCAGATAAAAATATCAATAGCATACCTCACAGAACTAAAGAAAATATCCCTGTTTCCCCTTTTCTCTTCCATCAATATTTTGCTTTTCTGAAAAATTATATTGATGCATGAACATGCTTTTATCCATCGATCTTTTTTTCAAATCCTCTATGGATGTCATACCCCAATAAATTACCTCTCCTTTGAAAAAACTCTTCAGTGTAATTGTTCATATTCACTGACTCCAATTCCTCTCTCCCTTTTTTCTATAAAGACTATAGTCTTCTACCCCTACTACTACACCAAAGATCATTAATGGCATTCACAACATTATATTCAAAGGTCAATTCTTAGTCATCACATCACTCAAGATATCAGCGGCATTTCAAACATGAATCTCACCCCTTTTCTTTGTGATGCACTATTATTCATTTGTCTTCCAGAACTTCAGAACCTCTTGGTTTTCCTTCCACTTTACCACTTTGTACATTCTTTGCCTCCTTTGCTAGTTCTCACTCTTTTCTCCACTCTATTAATGTTAGGCTGATGCATGGCTCAGTCCCATTGATGGGAAACCTTTTAGGAATTTTAATGTTACAAACAGCCTGCTGCAGCATGAGTGCCATAGAGCGCTGGTAGTCTTTGGTCCTGGATAAGCCTGGTAGGTCTAATTCCCTTGATGATGTGATATAGCTTCAAGGCTTGAAATACCTTCTGAATGCTGTTGACTACCAAATTTATATTTCCAGCCCAACCCTTTCCCCAGAACTTCTGACATATTCTGAACTGCTTACCTGATTTTTTGCACATGAAATCTAAGAAAAGGGAATATAAAATATCCAAAATTCAACTTCTACTCTTCCACTCTCAAATCTACTCCATCCATACCCTTCCCAATCTCAATTATGACAATTTCATTCTTCCACATGCTTAGGCCAAAACCCTAGAATCTTCCTTTCGATCATTCCACATCCAGTCCATCAGAAAAAGATTTGCTACCATTAATATTTCTCCTCATGTTAATTGCTACTACTTAAATCTGATCACCATCATCTTCTACATGAATAACCACAGAGGCTTTCTCATTGGCTTCTCACTGCTACCCTTCTTTTTATGTGGTCTATTCATAATACTCAAACTAGATTTTATCTTTCCGAAGTCAGGAAGGATTTTTATTTGTCAGCATCTGCCCATAACTTTTCAATAGCTTTTTGAAACTATAACAAGAGTCTATCTGGTCTGCATCATCCCTGTCACCTACTTTTCAGCATTCTTTTCATTTCTAGGGCTTCTTCAGCCATGGCTTTCTTGATGTTTTTTTAACTTAGAATAGTCTTTGCCCAGTTTTCTAGTTGGCTAATTTCCTCAGCTTATTTATGATGTTACTTAAAAGTCATCTTCAATTGGCCTGGTGTAATGTAGCTCAGTGGTGAAGCACTTGGCAAAAATGCATGAGACCCTGGGAACAATTCACAGCACCGTTAACAAATAAAAATAATATTCTATGGTACAGCCATTTTGGAAAATAAGTTGGCCAGTATTTTCTAAGTTAAAATATATGCTTATTACATGACTTAACTATTTGCCACTGGATATATACCCAAGAGAAACAAAGACTTCCAGATGATTATTTTTAGCAGTTTAATTTCTAAGAGTCAATCATTGAAACAACCCATATGTCCATCAACAGACAAATGGGTTGACAAGTTGTGTTGGGTTCAACTTTGGAATATTATCCAGCAATAAAAATGAATGCACTACTGATATAAACATGGATACATCACAAAATCATTATGCTAAGTAAAAGAAGCCAAATACCACAGTCTAAACTATATGATTGTGGTTATATAAAATTCTAGGCAAAACTAATCTATAGACAGAAAGTAGATCAATGATTTCTTGCAGGCAGATGTGTTAGAGTTCCTGAGACATATAGCAAAAATTTTAGAGATGGAAATATCTTATATCATGATTGTGGGTGGTTGCTATACAGGTGTGACATATTAAAATTAATCAAACTACATACTTAATAGAGTTGAATTATACAAAAAAGATGAAAATAAAAATGATAAAAGATGTGATAATGCAAGCAGCAGAGTACTAAGGAAAAGTGAGAAGCTCTGCATAGAGACCAGCAATCTAGGATGAGATCATTGACTCAGGTAAGGTTAGAGGGCTGTAAATGTTGTGAATGTAAATCCAGAGAAAAATCTTACTCCGTTAGTCTTCCCTTTCCTTCCCATTACTGAAAAAAAATGTGGAAGATGTGTGGCAGATAGATTATGATCTCTGCATCCAGGTGTTTGTGTTAAACTCCTCTTTTTGAGTCACAATAGCAAGACTGGTGACTTCCTTCTAACCAACAGAATATGGCAAAGGTGATGGAATATTACCCCTAAGTATTAAGACTTTCTCTTGCCTATAGATTTGCTCTAGAGTCTCTCCTTGCTTCCCTGAAGTAAGTGGGTATATGGGGAAAGCCACAAGGCAAAAAAAAATAAGTGGTTTCAAAGAATTCTAGGTAGCCTATAGCCAACATCAACCAAGAAGTCAAGGGCTTCAGTCCTACTGTCATAAGGAAATGGATTCTCCCAACAACTTCAGTGAGTTTGAAATCAGATTCTTCCCTAGTCAAACCTCTAGATAAGAATGTAGCCTGGCCAGTATCTTGGTTGTAGCATAGAAAAACAGGAAGCAGAGAACCCAGTGAACCGTGAGGTAATATGTGTGTTTTAAATCATTGTCTAACTGGGGCCTCCCTGGATCATCCTTTAATACTACAATCTGCTCTCTATTCCTATACTTTTGGACTGCTGCAGTGTGGATGTGGTGTGTTCCTCAAGGGTCCATGTATTGGAAGCTACATTTTACCACAGATACATCAAGGGAAAAATCCATCTTTTCCTGTCACAGTCTTGGCAAAAGCCACTATGAAAATGGATATCACTGTGCTAAAGCTCTTTCTTTCTCTTCAGTCAGACCTAATAGGATGTAGAGTTACTCACTGAAAAACATCATTTGCATGTGAAAAACTAACTTTCATTTCTAAAGATTGTGCCAAAGCCTTGCTTATTAAGTGTAGAATTAGGACATACTGCTACTGGGATACCAATTTGTTCCAGTGGAAAAATAAGCAAAAGATACCCACTTCATAGTGCTAGTATGTGGTTGAGATAAAATATGCACAGAATGGGTAAAATAGGGCCTGGCATGTAGTAAACACTAGGTGGACACACCACCCTCCCTCTAATGATTCAAAAAGAAAGCATTTTGCTGGGGATTTAGCTCAGTGGTTCTGCTGCCTGCCTTGCAAGTGCAAGGACCCAAGTTCATCCCCAGTACAAAAAACAAACAAACAAAAAACAAAAAACAAAAACAAAAAAAAAAACAAAAAAAAGAAAGAAAGAAAATAAAAGAAAAGAAAAAGAAAGAAAGAAAAGAAAAAAGAAAGCATTTAGCATTTGCTTTCCATGTTCAAAAGTCATTCTGAGAAAAGAGAATGTGAGACAAAGAAGGACAGACGTGACCTAAGAGTAGGGAAAGTGTTAATCAGCCACTATTCTCGAGAAAAAAAGCTACACGTGATAGAGTCCTCTGGCTGTTTCCTCATGAGCGTTTGTGTTCTTCCTTCTTATATCAAGGCCTTTAGGCACTAGTTGAAGATTCTGACCCTTTGAAGAGGTGAAGAGGAGAAAAGAGAGAAATTAGGAAGCAGACAAGGACCCAATCAGAAAGCATGAGGCTGAATTCCATTCCTACCAGATGATACTGGAAAAGTTGCTACAGGCCCCTTGATGCAGCCCCCAGAGAACAGGGTTTCGTATGGCTGAAGAGCCCCTCCACTCTCACCCTAGATTTGCCAAAGACAGCAAGGGCTGGTTGCTAGTACCCTGACTCTGAGTGTTCTGAGACCCTAAAGGATTTGACAGTAAGCTGGGCCTCCCCATGATCCCACAGACCAGAAGGGTACTGGAGAGAAAGAATAAGGTGTACAATTGCAACTGCTTCCTACCTGTAAGTGATCTGCCTGCTCCTCTGGGCTCCAAAGGCTAGTGCTTGATTGCCAGGCCAGGAAGACCCTGGGATTCAGCTCTGGACCCAGCAGTTTCTGATTCTAGAGCAGAGGAGTGACAGTGCACCCTTTTGCATCATGTGAGTTAGGCTGGGTAGGCAAACTTGGTATATGTTTGTATTGTGCATATACTTAGCTTGACCCAAGAGTGCCCTGAAAGGGAGGTTTGCTGGAATATGGCTGAGAGAAGTACCTCCCTATGCCGCTTCAGTGAGAAGAGCTGGGACCTTTCAAGAAAAAGTAATTTGGAAGGACAGGCTAGGTTCAGGCTTTTCAACAGGCCCCGACTCTCCTCTGGAAGTTCCAGATCACTGCCTTGAGGCTGGCAGCCTCCCCGCCTACCCAGAGGAGATTGCTGTCCCCAGCCCTGTCTGTTGGCCTTCTGAGGCCCTATGTGCCTGAAGAGGCAGATGCCAGCCTTTCCCAGCAGCAGGGCTTCCAGGAGGGGAGATGTAAAGTTGGCTGTAGAAGACAGCTTGTGCCTTCATTCACTCCCAGTCTCTTCAAGCCAAGTTTCCAAATAGCAGGAATGGTAAGTGTGGCTCAGAGTCACTTTTAAAGTTGATTGGCAAAAAGCCACCACGTATCACTTAGCTGTCCCTAGAACAGCATGTACCAAGTCTGCCTTTTGGCGTGTGGGTGGATTAGCTGCTATTTAACATGATAGGCTGGGCTCCTTTCCAGTTTGTACCACTCCCTGCTCTGTGCCTTCTCTGTGTATCTCAGTTCAACTTGCTTAGATGCGACAGCAAAGGCCAGAGCAAGAAACAGAGCAAATGAAAAAAAGAAAATATCCACAGTGGCTATTGAAAAATACACCCCTTGGGGGAAGAGATATGTAGGCCAAGAAACTAAATATTTTCTTTCTGTAGCAGGCACAGAGTGCAGACTCATTTACCTTTCGATTTCTCTAGCTCCCAATGTGTGTGTTTTACTTCACCCCATTAATGCAAAGGGAAAGAAAAGCTTCTCACAAACACGTACATTTCTTGAATTTTTGGTGGAGACCAAGGAGGTCATTATGAGCATCTTTAGCAGGTAGTTAGGCCTCCTGGTTTCCAGTCTCAGCTTGACCATTACTTTTCTGTGTAACATTAGCACAAATTAGCATTCTCGGGCTCTGTCTTCTTACCTTGAAGGATCCATTCATTAGAAGCATCTGAGTGCATTGTCTATTGCAACTCTCAGTGCTATTTTTGTAACTTTGCTGTTAGTCTAAAATTATTTTAAAACAAAGTTTTCTTTAAAACAAAGGAGATATTTGGGCCTGGGAATTTAGCTCAATAGTTCCAGTGCCTGCTTTGCAAGTGCAAGGACCTGAGTTCGATCTCTGGTACCAAAAAAAAAAAAAAAAAAAAAAAAAAAAGCAAAGGGGTTATAAAGTTCTTTAAGATCCTCCCTAGTTCTGAAGAGTGATTCCGTGCTCTACTTTATCTCCCTTTAGGTGCCCCACTCCTCCTTTCTCAGACAAGCGTACACCTGTTTGCTGCTTTTAACATAGCCTAAATGGAGGCTAAAAGGAGGATTTTCTGAAACTACACCCAAAGCACCGCATCCAGGCTCATTTTCCTTTTGCAAACAGATTCATCCAGTAGGGGAAAAATTGTTTCTGGCAGTCCATGTTTACTGAATCTCAGCTTTTCCCTAGTAACTGTACTAATTATAGCTCCAGCTACCTGGTAACTGCTCTGTATTTCCCTGACATTGGCTGGCAACTCTAAAACCATCTCAGCTCTGCAGGCATCTTTCATCCTGAGAAGCCATCAGAGACGGGGAAGGACTAGGAGAGGGGAAACAACCACCTAGCTAGGTGAGAACACCCACAGAGGCCACCCAGGGTCACAGAACTTCCGAGCTTGGGGAGACAACAGCGTCAAACATGGTCCAGCCAACTCATTTTAAACACAGAGATTCAGGGAACCCAGATTCTAATTTGCCTCAGCTACAAATCTGGCAGTCTTCTCAATTCCTTTCCCTCAATTCTCTCATCCCAGTCAATCGCCAGGTCCTATAGATATTTTACTTCCAATTTTTAAAACATCAGCTCCCTCCCTCTATTCCTATTGTCACACTCTCCTTTAAGCCCTTGTCTTATTTTGTTCAGTGTCCTCGGGATCTCCTGCCTTATCTCCCTGAATCCTTATTTTCCCCTACCCACCAGAGAAATCTAGTGTGTTTTCCAGCCTCCAGAGGATTTAGCATGTTCCCTGATGCTGAAAGCCCACCAACTCCTTATCATATTCAGGATAAAGTCTACACTCTAAAATGGCAGAAAAGACTATGTCCTGAATAACCCTCTGCCTCATTCTATGCCTAGCATCAGCCACACAAAACCACTTCAAATCCTATGCAGATATTCTGCAGTTTCTTGACTCCAGGCTTTTCCTTATGGCAAAACTCCCCTTCTTTCACTTCAGCACCACTGACAGAATGATGCTTATTCCCCTTTGAAGACAAAGTTCACGGGTGTTCTCCTCAAAAAATCCTCTGCATGTTTTCCTTCCATCTACTCTATTCCTTTGGGATTCGGATATCTCTTTTGAGTTCCCTTATACTTTGCACATTTCTCGATTAGTGCTTTTTATTACACTTTCTCGCTTGTGCTTTAACTCACCTTTAAAGTCTCAGCTTCTAGCCTTGTACCAAGAATACAGTGGGTACCCAGTGAATGTTTATTAATGAGTGAATGGGTCACTCCAAGGCTGTCCATGATTTGTGCCCTGCTTACCTTTCCAGTCTCAGCACCAACACAAGCCCTCCATACCATGCATTCCAGCCATACTGAGCAAGTGGAAGTGTGCCAAGCACATGATACTCTTTCAGTCTCTGTGTCTTGCTATATTCTCTTTCACTGGTCTCAAATGCCTTTCCCCATTCCTTGTTATTATGCTTTCTTTTCCAGTTTTTATTTTTTATTAGTACACATTTGCAGTACATGATTATATTCCTTGTGAGGAGTTGGTACATGTACATAACACATCTGAATTCTTTTTTTAATTCCCTTTGTCCCCCTTCCATCCCTTGGACCCCTTCCAATTTGAAAAAGGTCCATCTCCATATTTTCCATTATCTATGTTTTATTTTGTTCTTTATATATATTTTGGGTTGTCATATCAGAGAAACCATATTTCAACTTATGTGTCTGATTTAATTCACTTAACATTATAGTCTAAGTGTGTTAGTGGCTTCTAAGATTCAATTCAGAGCCAGGGATTTAGCTCAGTGGTGCCGCCGCCTGCCTCACAAGCTCAAGGACCCAAGTTGAATCCCTGGTACAAAAAAAAAAAAAAAAAAAAAAAAAAAAAAAAAAAAAAAAAATTCGATTCAAACTTCACATAAACAACAAGGCCTTTCTTGATAGATTTTATTGTTCTTAGCAATATAGTATATCTATACCTACCTTTTTGTAGCCCTTATTATACCATTGTTATTTATTTGATGTCTTTATCAGCCTCCGGTGTAGTAGCCAACATAGAGAAAAAAATCAATAGATATTTAATTGAATACATTAGTGTATGTGTACAAACAAGTAAGTGAATGGTCAGAGTAACCACAAATAAGGTGACTGCAATTTGGAATGCCTCTTCTTTCATATATAACATTCTTCCTCCATTGGTATAGGAAGGAGTGGTTTTGTAATAAGTTCAGATAGAAGTATAAATTATGTAGATATTATTATGGGGATGACTGAAAGTTGATTAGAATTAAATTTGGCTCTAGAATTCAGGTTGGACTTTGTCTCCCAGTAATTGGACAAAAATTCTTAAGGACTCAAAAGAAAAAGACACTTTTTCTCAACAGGAAAGTATTATGAATTCTCATTAAAAGATGCAACAAAACGAGAACTTGGGTGAATCAAGAACAGAAAAAAAAAAGTTGGTTTTGGTCTACAGTTTCACTATTTTTAAAGTAACTATGATAGTTAAGGAAAAGTTTTTTAACATACTTTTTGTGATAAAAATGCACAATATAAAATTTCTCATGCTATCCATGCTTAAGTATACAGTTCTGTGGCATTGTTTATTCACCTTATTATGCAACCATCACCAATCATGCATCTCCAGAACTTTTCCCCCAATTGAACTCTGTATCTGTTAATCAGTAACTCCCTCCTCTCTGCCCCCATCCCAGTGCCTGGAAATCTCAATTTCTGCTTTCTGTCTTCATTATCTGATTCTCTCTCATGGCACTGGATCACATATTCATTGTTTCATGATTGGCTTCACTCAGTATATCCTGAAGTTTCATCGTGTTACATCATGTGTCAGAATCTTCTTCCTTTTTAGAGCCTAGGCAAGAGTCCATTGTGTGTATTTTCCACATTCCAAGTGTTAAGGAACACTTAGTTTGCTTTCACTTCTAGCTGTTGTAAATAATGCTCTTATGAACACAAGTTTGCAAGTATCTGTCTGAGCCCCTCTTTTCCCTTCTTTTGGGTATATATACCCAGAGTGAGATTGTTAGATTATATGTAAGTAAACTCTACTAAATATTAAAAAACCTAACTCTGACAACTAAAGCCACAATGGACAGTTTGGACAATGACTAGAGAACATACACATATGCTACCCATATATCTCTAGGCACATAGGATAGAAACAGCAATCCTTTCTATTTATTTAACATCTAAGACATCACAGCATTTTTACATATGGAGAAGGAATGAACAAGAAGTCATACCTCCAAGTCAGAAAATTCAGAGTCATAGAAGTTAAGTGATTTGGCTAAGGTCACGTTGCTGGGGAGAAGTAGATTAAGAATTCAAGTGTCTTTTAACTCTAAAACTTGTACCATAGATGCAAGATAAACTCCAAGATACTCATCTTTCTCTATTGGACTTGCATTGTTTCAAAGGAAGTTTCCTAAGCCTTGTACCCTGGCAGGGTTCCTGAACCTCCCTAAGCTTCTAAGTACTTAGTCTAGTAAGTCTGCATGTATGCTAGGACTCACCATATTGCCCAAAGCCTTAAAAGTCACACTAGTGCTAAAGAAATCAATCAGCAAGCCAAAAAATAAATGTAGCAATCTCAGCCTTTCTTGCACATCCTCTATGAAGAAACATCGTATTCAAGGATGTTGGTCAATTTGTGGCAACAAAGGACACCTGGATTATGTTGTTTATAAACAGGCAAATTAAGACAGAGAATTAAGACAAACAGGACAAATGGCCCCAAATCCCTACTGAGGAAACAGAAACGGACTTGAAATGAAAAAAGATCCAGAGCAAATGTATCCAGTAATTGGACTTACTACATAACTTTACCAAGTCTCAGTTTGTCACAATAATGGCAAATATTTGTTGAGATCTTATTAAGTGATAGGCATTGTGTTGCATTCAACCCATTGGCTCATTTAATCTTATCTGGTAGCAAAACATAGGCATTGCTACACCCACTATAGAGAAATTATAGTACAGTCATATGTTGCTTAACATCGGGGATACATTCTGAGAAGTGTGTCATTAGATAACTTCACCACTGTGTGAACATCATAGAATACACTCACAAAGAACCAGATGGAATCCACCAAGGTTACCTGCACAGCATGTTAGACAGTAATAAGTATCTGTTTATCTAACATAGCTAAACATAGAAAAGATACAGTGAAAAGCACCGTATAAAAGATAAAACAAAGGAGCCCTGCACAGGGCCCTTACCACAAATGGAGCTTACAGACTATAAATTGCTCTGGCCAAGTGTGTGGTAGGGGAACGTGAAGGTCTACACATTGCTGTACACTGCTATAGATTTTATAAACACTGTACACTTAGGCTGCACTGAGCTTACAAAACAAATTCTTTCTTCAATAATAAATTAACTTGAGCTTCCTGTAACATTTTTACTTTATAGGTTTTTAATTTTGTAACTTTTGACTCATGTAATAAGACACAAACACACACTAGATGGTGGTACCAAAATATTTTTTATAATCTTCTTTTATAAAGTTTTTTCTGCTTTTCAATTTTTTCTTTTTAAACTTTTTTTGTTAAAAATTAAGACGAGACCTACACAGGGTCAGGATGATCAATATCAATGTCTTCTACCTCCACATCTTCTACATCTTGTCTACCTGAAGGTCTTCAGGAACAATAACACCCATGGTCATCTCCTATGATAGCAGTGCTTTCTTCTGGACTCCTTCCTTAGGACTGCCTGAAGCTGTTTTACCCGTTTAATTTTTTATAAGTAGGAGAAGTATACTCCAAATTAATGAGAAAATGTATAGTATAGTAAATACATAAACCAGTAACATGTCTGTTGATTGTCATTACCAAGCAATATTACTGTGCATAATTGTATATGTTGTGCTTTTATACACTGTCAGAGCAGTAACTTTGCTCAGCATCACCACAAAACACATGGTCACTAGACGATAGGAAATTTATGGTGCCACTAAAAATCTTAAAATCAAGACTTTGTCATGTGACACATGACATCTGCCCAAGTTAACACAGGTAGTGAATGGTAGAACCAAAATTCCCTTCCATTTCTGTCAGGCTCTTAGTTCTTACTACACCCAATGATAATAGCAGCGTAGTAGAAAGAGTGACAATTTGGAAGTCAAGTGAAATCAGTGGATTGTTTACCATAGCTACCCAAAAATGTTGTGCACAAACCTCAAAGATTGCTCAGGAAAAAGATCAGCCAATCACAAAGACAAGAAAGCCAAAGAATTTTAAATCTCAAATAAATTAGGCAGTTGAAGGTTCATAAAACAATGGAACCTAATTCAGCTCCCTACCTAACGGCCAAATATTCTACCCAACATCAATTACTGGTTGTCATAGTTAAACCCCGACTCCTTCTGGTCCAGGGTCACATCACTTTTCTCTTGACCTTTCCTTCAATCTTTTTCAAAGAAAGAGGGAAATAATAAACTCACACAAATTGAACAAGTCAGTAATCATTGTGGAGCATAAGACAAAGGATAGTGGCTTTGAATGCTGTTTGGGGCCTGGGCATTGGCTGTATAGCAGTGGATTTCATAAATTCCAGGGTCAAGCATGTTTCTGGTGGCAGCAGACTCGGCTAATATGAGAAAGCTCAGGATTAGGTAATAACAATAAAGAAGTCAGCCAAGTTGCCACCCAGAAATTACCACAGCAGCTGCAGTCCAGAAATGCTAACCAGCCAGTACCCCTAGGAGTAAGCCATCCCCAGCTGTGAAATATTTGGAGTATTTTCTCATTTTCCTTTGTTCCAGAATCAGGAGCTACCATATATGCCCTGCAGTGATTTCTCCTAGCTTGCTTTATACACAGGATTCAAATTTGTCTCTCCCACAAAACTGAATGTACAATCACTGCTTGCTACCAGGATGGAGCAGTGGTACCTAATCATGTCATTACGTCTTCATTTATCTATGCTAGAGCAGCTTCTTCCTTTCTGAAAAAAAAAAAAATCACTATTTGCAAAAACTGAAGCTTCAAGGGCAGTTTACTTTAAACCCTCAAGAAAAAATAGCCAGTCTCAAAGAACCAACTTTTACATATAATTTAATACTATGTTATTAATCCACGACTAGTATGATTCTTAAGGTTTTTTTTCCCTCAAGTCTCTGAACAGCCTAAAAGAGAAACCCTTAAATCCTTTTTTATTAACTTACTTTGAAGTTGATAATCCTAGGTTTATACAACTTCTTTTATAGCTTTTACAACTTCTCTTACAATTATGCATATCGTACTCAAATTTTTGCCACTTTTGAGTCAGCTGGGTGTGATTGATTTTTTTTTACAATATTTACTTTTAAATAAATGTCCTTACAAAGCTCAAGAAAAATCAAGCGAAGTTTGGTGACCAAACAGGACTCTGAACTGTCATGTAGACTACCTGACTTCCTGCGTGATGTCAGATGTGTAATCTCCATGTCTCTTCATCAACATGACTGCTAATCAGTCTTCCTCACCTTGTGGAATCATGATGTGAACAACAAACAAGCACAAGATGCATCTATGAGAATATATGATGGTGACATTATAAAGTCGAGCCTCTATTTCATTTTTAAATATCATAACTATTTGGAAAAATATAACTACCACCCTACATATAAACATTCTGTTTACAAAGTGCTTTTATGATGCTATTAAATTTATAATGTGCTTTTATTGCATCTTCATGGCTGCTTTTTATTCATATCATAAATAATCATTAGTGCCTGTGGCATTATTTTTAATGCTGGTTTTAATGCTATGGCAGGCTCAGAGAGGTTAAATTGCTGGTCTAGGTCCCCCTTGTTAGCCGGGTTCCTGAGGCAGTAGTTTCCTAAACCCTAGTCCTTCCACCAAAACAGATCTGCCCCAGTTTCTATCAATCCCTTATCATTACATAGCGTAACAGATCAATTTCACCTATGGTGTTAACAGCTGAAAATGGCCTTATATGTTCTACTTTCCAAATACTAAGAACATTTTAACCTAAATTTTCAGTGTTTTTTCAAATAACCATATGAAATGAGGACAGTAATAGACAGGCAGATTGGACAAAGATTTGGTGAGGTAAGAAGGGAGAAGATGTTCAAGATTGAATTCCTTCAAGTCATACAACACAATAGCTGCATGACCAGCCTGCTCACACTTAAAAGTAGGCAGAATTAGAGCCATACCTACCTCCTGTGTGACTGGAGTCAAGCAAAAAGGTTGTCACCTCTACTCATAATGTTCTGTGAACCACTCCCCCCATGCCCTGTGCAGTGTCTACATTCTCATTCATCACACCTCTCTGGGAAAGAAATGGTGCCCTCTCATATCCCATTCACAATTTTGTCTGAACATGGTCTCTATAGCTAATGTACAGCAGAGGGTGAGACTAAATAATTCTAGCAGTTGTTTGATTCAAACTAAAAGAAAATCCTTTCCCTCAGATTATCCAAGAAATTGGCCCTTCTGCCTTGTGTTGGAGGCAATTAATAGGAAAATTTCCTCCCTCTGCAAAATGAACAAATTTGTTCAGTATTCCTATCCTGGGACAAAGTCTGCCTCTCCTCCTCCCTGTCTCTCCAAGCCTCCCTGGCCTCTGGCAGCTCCAATGAGGCTCTCACAGTATAGCCACAGAAAGATGAAAGGTGAGCCTGGACCAAGGACAGCATATATCAGATTAAACATGGAAATTCAGGAAAGATAGGTAAAAGGGCCAAGTTCCCCAGATTGAGCAGTTCATATTAACTGATAATACCAAATGATCATTTAGGTCTCCTAGACATCAGCTGTTTCTCGGAACCAAGATGTTACATCTACAGCCTCTAAGGCTTCCCAGCCTTCTTCCGGACAGGACAAGGCACACATACAAAATGACATTTGCATCATGGCCTGGTGGAAATGGCTGGCGATTGGGAACCTCCAATAAAGTCGGAGGCAACCAGCCCAGGTTACTCGGCCCCTGCAGATCCTCCTGCCCAGACTCTAAGCCTGAAGAAATCAGTGTTGTGGCGATCAGCTGGGGTTGAATCCTTGGAGCCCGTTGCTTAAAGTCTGTGAGCGATGCTGTCTCATCTCCTCAGCTCAGCCAACCCACTCTGACCCATCAATCAAGACAGCCTTCCCTGTCTGGAAGTTGCCACCACCACCACTCACACACACACACACACACACACACACACACACACACACACACACACACACACACACACACACACACTTGCACGCACACTTTGAGCCAACGCTAACCTCTTCTTCACTCTGAGGTGAGCTAGTCCTAAGACTAAAAATGCCATAGATTCTGTCTCTAAAATTTACTTACCTAATCCTTTTCAAAAACAAACCTGAATTTCTCAAGGAAAGACCGGTCCTCGGGCCTGTCCTTTCCCCTATAGCACCCTCCTCTTCCCTCTCCATCAGAGCTAGAAGGCCCTTAACATATAGGAAAGTGTGGCCTGTAAACCTCCTGCCAGAGTCACTTCTTCCTCCTGGTACTAAATCAGAATTCCCAATTCCCTGGGTGGAAGACACATGTGATCTACAGTTTAAGCCAGCTCTGTGACCCATGGTTGCCACCACTAGGTTAGACAGGCTCTGGGTTAATCCAGCCGCCTCCTTTTACAGAGAAGAGTAGAAAGCAGGAGCAGGAGAGGTGCGTGCGCTTGTCCTCCAAGGCCACACCGCGCCAGGGTCTGGCACAGCCGCAGGTGCGCGGCAGCCCCGGCCCGCGCCAGCACTCACCCGCCTGTAGACGTCCTCCCGGCTGGCCTCATACTTCTGCTGCATGCGCTCCTCCAGGAAGTAGATGCGCAGCTTGAGGCTGAAGTTCTCCTTCTTCAGGTCATTGAGGTGCTGGGACAG
>NW_022900945.1:49953049-49983890 GCF_012274545.1 Fukomys damarensis | reverse complement strand
TGGGGCAGGGCCGAGGCTGGGGACAGAGGCCGGCTACGGCGACATGGCCGGGGCGGGCGCTCTCCCGGGACTGGGACTGGGCTCGCCGCTCTGGGTGTTGGAGCGAGCGCGCTTTCCTTTTTTACCTCGGGGAGATATTTGCGGAATCCCTGACAGGGAACATGCTGTGTGAACTCGGACACAAGTGGTGTAACCCGACTCCGGGTGGGACTGGGCTGTCACCCTCCCGAAGCCTGTCCGGCCCAAGTGCTAGCAGTTAACCCTTCTGGGAACTGAGGGGGGCTGACCCCCTAGGCGCTTCCCGGAAATGGGGCAGGGGAGTCCTTCACGGTGGCAATAAAGCCCAAAGGAACCTGAGCAGAGAAATGAGGTTGCTATGGCAAAGAGCACGTGTAGACAACTTGGCCCTCACAGGGGTGACCAGGGGGCTCACACTGTTTCTTTTCTGAGAGGTGCAGATCTTAAGAGCTACTACAGGGCAGTCTCTGATTCCCTCTGGTGATCCGGAGCTCTCCCCTGAGCTCTTCCAGTTTTTCTCTCGGTGGTTTTCAACCTCAGAGGCACTTTACGCGAATGGACTTTCTCCCACGCTCCTCCCCGAGTGGACTCCATGGCCACCCTCAAAAAGAGAGCAAACCTTCGAGCTGGGTGGAACCCTCACAAACCGTACACCGGTCCCAACGGTGCACTAACAGGGCAGCAGTGGGCTCCTCCTCCCCGCAAGATGGGGAGAAGCGAGAGGGTGGGAGGGTCGAGGGAGGGCCCGTCATCCTGGAGCCCGGAGATTCAGCCAGTCACTCTCAGCTCTGGCACCTGCCGCGTGAGTCGGCCCTGGTCACCAGATCCTGCTCACAGAGCCATTTAAGACCCGTGAGTGACAGCTGCAACATTAGCAGGAAGTATTATTTATACCACATCACGTGGGACACTAAAGGTGTCTCAGAGCCAACCGTGCAGCACAGATAAGCACAGTTCAGTAATACCATGTTGGAAAAATTAGTATGTACATCCAAAGTGAAGCAAACTTTAAAGTTTTACACTGAAATTAGGCACTGCCTTGCCCAATCTACATGCTTTTCATTTTTCCAATTTTTTCTCAAACCTGTATCATGATTCCAGTCAACACTTCTCAGTACCTGCCGGGAGGAATAATGCGGGTAGGATAAAGGATAAAACGACCCCAGACCTCAAAAATGTGGGCAGCCAGCCAGCTGATCACTACACGTTTAAGAAGTATTTCCCACTTCCAACCTGTGTTTTTCAAACTTTTTGCATTTTATATTGCAGTCCAGCGCGCGCGCGCGTACACACACGCACACACACACACACACACACACGCACACACACGCACACACCCCATATGCCCACTCAACTGAAACAATCATTTAACAAAGTAATTGTTACCACCATCAGGTGTGGTGTAAGCTGAGAGCTTCTGGTCTGTTTCTCTCTCTGGGAGGGATGTACTTAACTGACTTCATGGATGGCTGATACATTTTGAGGAACATGGATTCTACAGGAACCCAGAAGAAAGGGTGAACAAATCCTAGTGGGCTGATAGTGGAGAAAGCTTCATCAGTGGTTGAACGAAAGACAGAAAAAGTTTGAGTGGCTCAAGTGGCCTCAGGAGAACAGAATTAGAACTGGGTCTTCTTCCAAATAGATTTGACTTGCAACTACGAAACACATTTCTTCCCCTACAAAGTTGATAACTTAAGCCAAAGTATTTCCAATTTTCAAAAACAAATCCACACATTCACAGTTAATTTAGCTATCTTCATCTAAATTTTACTTTTAGAATAAATGAATATCATGTAAGCTTAAAGAGAGTGGGAAGAAAAATCTAAATTAAAACTGAAAAAAAAAAAACAACTCTGAGCCAGCGTGACAGTGTTCATCTGTAGTCCCAAGCTACTCAGGAGGCTGAGAGAAGAGGACCTCCAGAGCCCAGAAGGTGGAGACCAGCCTAGAAAACACAGGGATGTTCCATTGACAAAAATAAAAATATAAATAAAAAATCTTTTCTGGTTTCATCTCTGTTAGCTGAGTGACCTGGAGGTATACATCTTTGGAAATGGAACTATACTCATTTATATAAAGAAATGGTTGAAAATAGGATAATTTTTAAGGCCCTTTCCTGATTAAAGTTCTTAGAGGGATAACCCAGTTATTATCACTTACATTGTTCTCAAGAGGGGGCCGGGGTGCTGCATCCTAGATTAGTATTTAATCTTTGCTTGACTACTTGGAAATAAAACTGCATAAGAATGCAAGATATTCTTATCCAATCTAGATTTTTCTACATATTTATGTCTTGTTTTCCTCTATGCCTATGATATTTTGTCCTCCTCCCATCATTCTGGGCCCCTTTCTGTGTTTTTCAACCAGCTTCTTAAAGCCAGTGTTTGAATGATGGTAAGTGCTTACCTTCTGCTTTCTTTTCACATTTTCTCCCTGAGAGCTTTTTACTCACTTTTTAGTACTATAACTTTTACCTCCCAAGTAACCCTCAAGTCTCTAAGATTAGCCTTGTCACCCAAGATCTATGTCTGTATGTCCAATTCTTTACTAGAAAGCTCAACTTGAATGTCTCATCCTCACAAACTTCATAGCAAACACCTTTTCAATCGTCTCTATCAGATTTACTAGAATCCACCTCAACCATCTGTTCTCCAGGTTATAGCCAAAGCCATGGTTTCAAAACTTAAATATAGCCTGTTATTTCCCTTACTTAAAACTCTTCATAGCCATCTCATCGCTTTTAGAGTAAAAGGAAAATTCCATCACTTGTCTAAGATATCTGCTTTTTTTGTTTTTGTTTTTGTTTTCAAATCTCAGTTCAAATTCCATCCAAGCAAAGCCTCCCTGCTACCCTAGTCGTCTTCCTCTTCTGAATTCCTTCTGAGGCAGATAGCAACATTACCCAGTGTGTATATGCTGCCTTTTGGTATTGCTTTTGTTACCCTGGAGGATTATTTACACTGTTTGGCTATATGATGTTCCGTGTGTTTGACCTCCCCCCTAGTCTAAAGCTGTTCCTGAAAGGGCCAGTGATTTATATGTCTTCCTCTGCTCCTGCGGCTTCCACAACAGCCAGAGACAGCTCTGCAGTCATGGAACCTGTCGCAGCCTCAATCATCTCCTCAAACAGACCAGAGTATTTTTAGACCAGCAAGAAGTATTCTGTGTTTTTGTATTCTCCTTGCACGGTATTTACAATACACTCCCTCAATATTTGTGGACTTAGTGAATAAATAAGTATTCCATAAATATTATATGTTTTGCTGGTCTGCTTTGTTATCTATGGGCTAACTTACCTATATTATTCTCATAGCATCTTTTCATAGTTCTGAAGAAATTACGTTTGCTAAAATGGTGATTGTAGAAAAACAATGTTTTATTCACTGATAGTTCCAAGTTTATAATATGCACATTGTGACATTGTCCCCAAACTCCAATTTATATCTGACTTCTTAGTACAAATCTCCCCTTAAATTTAAACATTTCACATTTGTGATATCTAAAAATAAACTCGACCCCCTATCATAAACACGTTTTTGCCTCATTAGACCCAATTCCCATTTGTAACAACTCAGTATTTCTATTTGTTTGGGCCAAAAACTTTTAAGTCCTTCTTGACTCAGTCTCTCTCATATACATTATTTCCTCTGTTTGAAAATCTTATTATTTTTAATAAATATAATTTCACAGCTAGATATAGATATAGATTCCAAATGCCATCACTGCCACTGGGACTTCTCCCACAAGATACCATCATCTCTGCCTCCCAGTTATCTGAGTCGCCCCGCTTTGCTGGTTTCCACCTTGTCCCCTATAATCTGTTCTGACCACTGCACCAGTGTCCCTGTGAGGCTTCTCGTCTGCTGGAGACCTCTACTGACTCCTGCCTGAGAGTGAGGGGCCATGTGGTCTCTCAGCCCATAAGGTCAAGGCCCTGCATGATTGGAGCCTCTCTTCTCTCTTCTCCTCCAATGACCTCTGCACTCTTTTCCTGCTACTTTCCTGTACTCTGTTCCAGCCACACTGGTCCACAGGGCCTTTGAGCAAGTTGATCCTTGTGCTTGGTCTGCTCCCTCTGTGTACAGTACAGCTGCAGAATGTTCTTCCTCACCTTAATTTTTAAATTTTTTTTATTTTTATTCATCCGTGTTTGTAGTACATAATGATTACATTCATCAGGGGGAGAAGTTGGTAGATGCACATGCCACATCTTAATTTTTTTATGCCCTTGTCTTGGTCTTTGAGCAAATGTCAGATTCTCAGTGAAGGAACCACTCTATTTAAAGGTATAACCTACCCCATGCCTCATCTCAGCAGTCCACATCCCCTTCATTGTGTTTCTTATTCTCCAACACTATTAGAACCTGTATCTAGATGTCCCTGCAAAGCATCATGTGGTTATAGGTGGGGCTTTTCAGAGATGGCTGGATCTAGAGAGTGTGATGCTGAGATTAAATGTGACACTGGGATCAAAGGTGTGTCATTACTAAATTAGTCCACTGATTGGTTTTGGCAAAGTTCTGGGTAGAATTAAGGGTGCCTTAAGGGCAGGTAGCCTGGATGGAATATTGGGGTCAAAAAGAGGGCCATTGCATTGCTTGCTGCTTGCTACTTCACTGCTTTGTTGCCTTCTGCCTGCCATGAACTGTTTGTCCTCTGCCGTGCCCCTCTGCCATACCACCCTACCTTAGAGCCAGCCCACTCTGGACTTAAACCTGTACAACCTGTGAGCTACAACAAACATTTCTTCCTTTAACTGTGGGTGTTGAGTATTTTCTCTCAGCAATGAGAAAAGTAACTAAGACAATCACTATTGCCTTCTAAAATACTGTTGGTTTTGTTTCTTGTCTGTCTCTCCCCACTAACAGGTAAATGCCATGAGAAAGCTGGGATTTGCACTGTTTTGTTCAGTAGTTTGTCACCAGTGCCAATAATGGTGTCTGGTACCTCGTAGGTGCTTATTAAATATTTGTTTGATACTTAACCTGCTGACTCCTTTGGCCTTGTTGCATTTAATTATAATAAAACTCAATCTGAATATGAGATCAGATAGCTGCTTTAGGTAAAAGAGCCTACCTGAAGGCATTCCACCTTATAAAAAGGTTATTTTATAAATAAAATGAAGTATTCTATCAAACTAATGTTAATACAGAATCTGGACTTTCTATAAGAGCTCTGCACAAATGGGGAATAATATATAAAAAATTACAGTCAGAGGATAATATGAACTATACAAATAGGAAATGTTGTAGAAATTAGGAAGGAGAGGTGGTCAGAGAAAGCTCCACAGAGAATTGGCTCTGGGCTGCTCTGAGAGGATGAATCAGCTTGGACAAGCTGGGAAAGAACACAAAGTGGTCCAGGTAGGTGAAACAAGCCAAGGTACAGTGGCCCCACTGCACTGAAGCAAAGGGCACACAGCATCTTGGAACTGGGGGGCAGACATGATGGGACCTGCAGAACCATACGAGGAGATCCTGAAAGTCAGGGAGAGGGGCCTCAAGCCTACTTCTTGAGGCAAATTCTAGCTCTCAGTGTGGATGGGGGTAAGGGGAGGGCCAGGATGCCTACAAGCATGGCTGTGCTTTTCTACTGCTTATCTTTTATCTACTTTCTGTAGTTTTAAAAAAACACACATACCTGGGCTGCACACTCAACCTACTAAGTCAAGCTTTGCAGTCCTGTGTGTTTAAAGCTCTACATTTCTTAGGCAATGAAACACTGCAGATTCCGGAGTTTCTGTCATAAGGGACAGTGCTTCCGCCTCTCTTCCTCTTTCCCTCTTGTCAAATCTCTATTCATCTCTCAAAATGATTTTCCCCAAACATTAATTGCTCTCCCTTGCTTCTCCCTTAATTTCTTTCCACCTCTTCCATAATGTATGAGTCCAGACTGGAAATAAGATCGCAATAATGACTCCATCAATGCCAACAATAGTAGGAGGATTACAGCCCAGCTGCTGCATGTCATGCTACATTATCATGACCAACTGTTAAGTCAGCCTTTAAAAACCTAGCTCAACATTTTCTTAATCACATTCAGACTCCCTCATAGCTCTTCTAATGGAATTATCAAAAACATATTAATCTCTCGTACAAAGATGAAGTTCCACTCCACTAGAAATGATTAACCATCCTGAAAGACACATTTTTTCAAATGCAGTAAAATGTGCACAGATCTGCTAATTTGATATCTGATAATTCATACCTTTATACTCCTTGAAATAAAAATAATATTTTAAGTAAGTTAACACAGTAGACAAGGGAGCACAAAAGAGTGTTTTAAATAATCCTTGATATTTTATTTACAAATATAGTTAATACGATCATGGAAGTATGGAAAGAGCAATAGGTTTTGAACCAAGGGAACTGAGGTCCAAATCTCAGCTCTGCCGTTTTCTAATTCTGTGATTTTGGAACAATTACTAAAGAACAGTTGATGCGCAGAAAGCAGGCAGGATCCTGGGTTCTACACAGGCAGCCATACCTTTAATGCTTTTGTTTTCCCATCTGAGGCAAACAGAGTGAAAATAATGCCTGTTAACATTTGGATAACATAATGGATGTGTGGGCAAGTACTTTAAGATTCTTTGTACATTCCTGCTATTTCTGAAATAGTTTATAATTTAAAAAGTTACTTTATGTGGAGTGAAACTAGGAATTAGAAGAAGAAAGTTATCAATTAGCTATAAGGATACATTTTCTAGTAAAGGTCTCTAGTAATGACTTGATGGACACACTGCCTTCATACATTTATACATCATACTTTTAGTGAGACTTACATTATAAATAATGAATAAATTTCCTATCACCAAAGGGATTTGACTAAAACTAAAGAACTATTTGTCAGGGCTATGGTTAAAAGTCTTTGCATATTTGCTAGAGAGGACTTTAAGATCTTTAGTCATCCTGGTATTCTATGTTTGCATCATATTTCCTCATAGAAATGATCCTACTATTATGATTTGGATCAAAAATACCTCTTCCCCAGAGGCTCATGGGTTCCAAGATGGAGCTTTTGGAAGCTGATCACATCATGGGGCATTAACCTTAGCAATGAGTTCATAGCCAAAGGAGCTTGTAGGAGGTGGGACCTTGTTGGAGGAAGTAATTACAAGATGACCTGAAGGTGTATATTCTCATCCCTAGCCTATTCTCGTCTCTGGTTCTTTCTCTTTTGCTCTGCTTCCTGACAGGGTTTCTTCTGCCCACCCTCCCACTATGGTGTTTCTGCCTTGGAGCAAGCCTGACCCTGGACTCGAAACTCTGAAACTGTGAGTCAAAATAAACCTCTCCTTTAGGTTGTGAGTGTCAGGCATTTTGTCCCAGGGATGGAAAGGTGAACCATAGACCTGCCAAAGCCATTCTTCAATGAGAAAGCTATCATTTTTGAAGAATCTCAGAATATCTGCAAGCTTTCCTATAGCCCTAAAGGGCAATGAAAATCTATCTACTCAGGCTGAGAGTTCTGGCTACTTTCTTCTCTTTTTTTGTTCTCATTTTATTTTATTTTTAAATTAGTTTTATTGGTACATTGTAGATATACATAATGATGGCATCATAGGGAATTTGTACTTGTACATGGTATATCTTGATTCTTCATTCCCCAATCCTTTTCTCTAATTTTAACCCCTCTTCATTTCCTTATTTACCGCAGCTTTGTTTCCATTTTTCCCTCTACTCTTTTTTTCTTTCTTTCCTTCCTTTCCCCATTCCTCCTGGCTTGTTCCCCTTCCCATCTGAACATTTTCTTCCTCTTTTACAATATCTATTGTACATTTTGGTCCTTATTTATCCTTTCAGTTTCTCACAGACAAACAATGTGATATTTAAATGTGTGTCCAATTTATTTCACCTAAGAATATGGTCTCAAGTTGCATTCATTTGCCTAGAAATGTCTCAAGCTTACCCTTCTTAATGGCAGAGTAGCTCTCCGTTATATATATTTAAAAGAGCACACATCTTTATCCACTCATCCATTGATGGGCATTTGGGCTGTTTCCAAGATTTAGCTAATACAAGCTGTGCTACTACAAACATGGGTGCTCATTTTATTGGTGTGGTATGATGCTTTCAATTCTCTTGGGAAGACAGCAAGAAAGAGAATAGCTGGGTAAATGGAACCTCTCATTCTAATTTTTTGAGGAATCTCCACACTGATTTGAATACCATTTGCACCAGTCTACATGCCTACTAGCAGTGGAGAAGGGTTCCTTTTTCCCCCACACTCCTTCCTCCATTTGTTATTAGTTGATTTCTTGATAATAGCCATTCTTTCTAGAATGAGATGGAATCTCAGCATTGTTTTAATTTGCATCTCTCGAATGACTGGTGATATTGAACATTTTTTCATATGTTCATTTGTTTGGCTATTTTCTGCTACAGAAAGAGGTAAGTGAGTGAAAGGTATACCATATTTCCAAAATAAAATGAAGACTGGGACCCAAAGATGGTCTCCAACAGACCATTTAAACTTTAACTTTTATAATTGTCAAATTTTCAAAATCACTTATAGGAAAGGTTCATACAAAAAAATTGTAGGTATTTCCTACTCTTTGGCACCCAGTGCAATATGCCCTAGGACCTCAATTTGCTTTGGATTGAGGGAGATGGTCAGGTGAGAAAAGATGGAGCAGATGGGAAGAGGTGATATATATGTACATATATGTGTATTTGTATACATATATACATTTCTAATATAGGTGTGTGTCTGGGATCTCTACACTGTTTTGACAGAGTTGCACAAATACCAAAGCTTAATTTCTGGCTGTTCTTAATGACTTAGACTCATATTAGAAAATTAATAACTTAATAACACATGATAACACTTTCATATGTTCACTGCAATAATCACCTAGGATTTGACAATACACACACCTCTGAGTGTTTTGTTTTTGTTTTTTTGAGACAGGGTTTCAAATACACTTAAACGGCTGGCCTTGAACTCATGGCAATCCTCCTGCCTCAGCCTCCTGAGTGCTGGGATTATAGACATGTGCCACCATGCCCGGCATAATCTCCATGTATGTTATTTCATTGTATCTTCACTACAATCTCAGAAGTACAAAAATTATATATTATTATCCCAATTTATTACTAGAAAAGAGAGACATCAAAATGTTGGCTAACTTTTTTATCTAAAAAGAGGAAAAGCACAGGCTACAACTTTCCATAGTGCAACTTTATCAAGGCCTCAGTCTTGAGATCATGTGAATCCCACAAGTCTAGGATTCACCTGTGACTATTAAAGCTACATTCCCTTCTACCTTTAGGCACCAACATCTTTCCACAAAGCATCCTTAACTGCAAATCATCTTCCTTGCACCTATGAGAGCCTGACGACCTGAGACTATGACAAAATCATTTTCTGCATTTTCAAAATAAAGAAACCAAAGCTGGCTCTCAAAAAGCTAAATGGAGTTACCAGATGACCCAACAATTCCTCTCTCAACTATACGACCAAGAGAATTAAAAACATATGGTTCTACCAAAACTTGTACACAAAATATTCATGGTGCATTATGCATGATAGTCAAAAAGGAGACAGTTCCAAATGTCCTTGAACTGTTGGATTAATAAATACAATTTAGTATACTATCTTCAAACCAACCATAAAAAGGAATGAAATATTGATACATGCTACCACATGGGTGAACCCTGAAGACATTAGGCAAATGTGAAAAAAGATAGGCACTACAGGTTATATACTGTTTGATTCCATTTATATGAATGTTCAGAATGGACAAACCTATGATGAGAAAAACGAGATTAGGGGTTTTCAGGGCTGGGAGAAGGGGAAATTGAGAGTAACCGCCAATGAGTATTAGTTGTCTTTTTGAGGTGAATAAAATGTTTTGGAAGAATTGTGTGCTATAAAAGTGTGAATTACATGGTTGTATGTAAATTACATTTCAGTAAATCTGTTATTTTGAAAAAAGAAAAACTGGAAAAATTAAATTGCTCAGTCCTTTGCCTTTTACAAAGGTGAGAGAGAGAGAGAGAGAGAGAGAGAGAGAGAGAGAGAGAGAGAGAGAGGGAGAGAGATTATAGTTAAATTTAATTCAACTCAACTCAGTTAAAGACAAATGACTAAGCCAGCCATGATAACACACACCTGTAATTTCAGCACTTAGGAGGCAGAGCCAGGTGAGACCCTGTCATCGTAGATTATTATTTTATCAAAAAGTAATTGTTCGTTATAATCCTCAGATAAAACAGATTGAAATGTGTTCCATCCTATGTTTTGACATAGACAAGTATCCATTATGCTACCCTGGTGAACATATATCATGTTTGTGCACTACATTCTAACAAGAAAAATGTCCATGAAAGTCAATCAGTTTGGTTTTCCATTCATCAGTGCCTTCACCCCAACCTAGGGTTTCTGCCCAGTGTCCCAGGAGCCAACTACTGATCTCTGCTTCAGAAAGACTGTGACCGCTACACAGACCTGGTTCTTTTCTTTGAGATTTAACAACAAACTAATTTTTAAAAATTCCCTCTTAAAACTCTAGTTTCTGAAATTTCAAAATAATTCCTGAAATTCTATAGTCCTTGAAATGTAAAATTGTTACTGCCATCCCATTTTCTCTCCTAAAACTCAATAGCACGCCAATAACCACCCTCTACCTAGCTTTTTCTGGAAATAACAGGCATGGCGAGGGGAAAGCTAACAACAGCTTGATAAATAAACTCTATCTTAGGCAGCCTTAGCTTGCACATAAAAAAATAAAGTCAGATGATGCTCCTGCTGCCTTCCCCCACCACAGATACCCACTACACCTCCACCCCGGAATAACAAGTTGTCGTCATCATCACACTGGAGCCCTCTGCACTATATAAAAACAAAACACAAAAAATAACAGCTTTCCTGGCCTCCAAAAATAGACGGCCCAGCCAGGAATAGTGCTGCCAGAGGCAAGAAACGAGCCATGTGGCAAAAAGGACAGTTGAGCCACCGGGATACGGGGAGCTTACACTTTAGAGTAGATTCTCCACCAGCGTGGCCTGATCAGCACCGTCAGGACTTGGTGTTTGTTCACAGTTGCTTCAACTCATAAAGATTACCTGCTGAGTAGAATTCAAGGGGGGAACACCACTCAATGGCCCTGACTTTTGCCTAGGATTTTACAGTAATCCTTTCTAAGTCTTTCGCCAGGAGTGAAGGTGGTTTTGAAGGGACGCTGCTGTGGGACTCTGTATAGGTAACCGCATTAACACAGAATGTCACTCCTCTGCTCAGCCGGCTCTGATTTCAACCCCAGCTCACCCTTAACCCAGATATATCCCACTAAAGGGGCCCTAAGCCTAAGGGGCCCTGAAGCCTGCCCAGGGGCCTTCCTGAGTTCTTCCCTACCGTGGTGCACCCACTCTTACTGAGTCCTTATCATGATCTTTTGTGGCTATCTGCTGAACTGTCTCCCAGTTAGATTTAGAGTTTCTGAGCAGCAAGAACAATCTCTTACCTTTCTTCCCAAAGGAAAATCATTTCACTGGTGTTTTACTTTGTGTGCTGTTGTTTTAATGATTATAAAAGTACCGTATGTATTTATTCCAGGGGTTCTTATACTCAGTGGATGGCATAGCCTAGCAGTTTCATAAGCAAGAAGACTTAACATCACTCATTCTAAACACAACAGATCCCACTCTTACCCCATGCATGTCTGTTGCCTATGTTCTGTTTCTTTTGTAAATAATAAAATAGAATGAAAAAAAAATGCAACAGAAAAGGAGGAAAAAAAGGCACACCTACTAAGCACCAGACACTTTGCTGATCACTCTGTCTAGCATGAAAAGAAAACACTGTGCTCACTTTTATGGAGCTCAGATTCTAACAGAAAAGACCCACCTTTGAACAAATAATTTATAGTATTAAAGGGAAAGTTCAAGGTATGCTGAAAGCTTCCAACAGGGTGACAACTTAGTCTAGATGAGAATGGGAAGATATCTTGGTGATAGATCATCCTTGACTTTTTTACTGGTTCAGTACCCAGTTGATTTTACCCTGTCAGTTAGTCTCTGAAAAGTCTTTCTGTTTCACCCATCTATGTTTCTCATTCCTCTCTGGGCATCACCACCAACCTCTGCCTAGGGCATTGAGCCTCCCAACTGTTCTCTCTGCCTCTATTTTTTTTTTTTTTGTACTGGAAATTGAACCCTGGGGCTTCCCACTGAGCTACATCCCCAGCCCTTTTAAAACTTTTATTTTTGAGACATGGTCTTGCTAAGTCACTGAGTTGCTCAGGCTGGACTCAAACTTGCAATCCTCCTGTCTTAACCTTCCAGTGTGCCACCATGCCTGGCTTCGGCTCTGGTCTTTATTCCTCCAATCTGGTCCATGCAGGAGCCAAAGAGTTCTTCCTAAAAGGTAAATCTGATCGTATCATCTCCCCACTTGAACATTTTAAGTGGTTCCAAATGAGCTTAGATAAAATTTAAAGCCTTTACAAGACTTGTCAGGTTGCATCCACTGATTTCCTTATTTTTCTCCAGTCTCAACTCTTCTCGCCTTGTCTCCCATGCTCCAAGGGTACTGATTAACTGGTTCCTTCTCTCATCTGAATCTTGACTCATGCTGCTTCTTCTGCATGGAAAATTCCCCATTATCCTCTCTCACTCAATGTTAGTGGCTAATTCTTCTTCCTCCTGTTTAATCAAAATGAAGACTGAGCCTGAAGAATCCCTGAGCATACAAAGCTAGTTGCACCTCCTAAATAACCTCAGCTTGGCTTGATTTGCAAATATAAGAGGAACTTATAGGTGAAAAACTGCTTACAAATGAAAGCTTAGGCTCTCCCTTCTCATCTATAAATGTTTGAACCTTTTGAGACACCAATGAAAATAAAACCAGTATGCTTTGGATCCTGTTGGTATGGAAACATAAATGCCTTTTTTAAAAAAATGAAAATACAGTTTGCTGGTAGCATTCAATTTCCAAGGCTGTAATTACTGAGAAACACTCAAATGTCCAAAAATCCCCAAAACTGCAGAACTTAAAGGCGGCAGGGACCTGACTCAGATTCACCTAAACTGGCCAAGGATACCCACAGACTGTAGTCATTCAGAATTCCGTAAGCCCCCTCCCCCAAAAAAGAAAGTTAAAAGAGCTTCCTATTGTATCATTCTTTTTTACATCCCCCCCCCCCATAGACTTCAAGATCCAAGTGCAGTTAGCAGGATGGGTGGGACTTCAACAGGCTGACTCACTGTGGTTAGATTCTGACTGCCACGGGATGCTGGCATCAGTCTACGGTGCAGGGAACAGTGGCTGGCTTTGCTGGTGTTTTGTTGTTAGAGACAACATTATCAGAAAATATGTAAACAAGACAGGGCAGTGGAGGCCTCCTCTTGATTTTACCCCCAAAGATTCCTGCCCTTTTACGGTTCTTCTTTAGCTTCTGCCGTTTTTATTCAATTCGTAACACTAAATTGTACACAGTTCCCCCAGTAGGGCTTCTCTTTGTCTGAACAGTCCCTCCCATTTCCCCAGAAATGTGGAATCACTGCTGTTATCTTAGTTCTGTTGCTGTATAGCTGTATAACTTTGGGCAACTTATTTGAACCTTTGTCTCTTCACTGGCATACTGTATATTATAATAATATCTGTCTCAGAAGTTAGGATAATGAATTGAAATTAGCTGAAATAAAATATCTAGAAAAGTGTGCCCAAGTATATAAAAAGCACCCAATATGTTTACTATTATGTATTTACTATTATGATCTTCTTAATAAGTCCTTTCAAATATTATTTCAAAAAGTGTCTGCTTCTTTTCCTTCCTTTACTTTTTTGGGGTTGTTTTTTTTGTGGGGTGGGGGAGTACCATGGATCAGATTCAGGACCTTGGGCTTGTGAGACCGACGCTAAATCCCCAGCTCTACATTTCTTATTTTATCATCCCAGTTTAGAAAAATACATGTAGCGTTCTTGACTTCTCAGTTTTTCATCCTACCTAATCAACCCACCAATCCCTGCTTTGGAGCCATTCACTCATTGTGAATACCAAGGAGTGGTGGGAGAAATACAAACCCAGTAGAATAGCTAATACCTAATATCTTCAATTATTTTCAACAAATTTAGTTTAATTGATAAATATTTACTGAGCACTGTCACATTCTGCATTATGCCAGATTCTAGATACCAGAAAAGAATGAACACGAGATGATTTTTGCACTCAAGAAGCTTAAAGGATTAGAGTATTAGGGATAACATCCTTCAAAAATGACACCTGTGGGCCAGAGATTTCGCTCAGTGGTTCGGTGGCCTGCCTTGCAAGCGCAAGGACCCGAGTTCAATCTCCGGTACCCTCCCCCGAAAAAATGACACTTGAGCTGAGGGATGGGTAGGCTTAACCAGGTAAAGCAGGAGAGATGTTCCAGGTAGAGGAAAGAGCAGGAACAGAGACATGGAAGAATGAAATAGCTCTGAATTGCAAGTACCTCAGAATTAATGGGGTAAAAAGCACTCAGTGGATAATACCAGGGGCTAAAAGTAGATTTCCATCTTGCCTAGAAAAGTCTGAATCCATTTCCAAATCAGCCAGCACTTTCATTAGTACCAAACTATCACCAGCTGAGCTTTTAGGTAACAGAAAGGACAGAGATTTTCAGGCTTACATTAGGCAAGTCCCTTGTTGTTCTCTGAGTCTTTAGTCCTTCTTTTATGAATTGGTATAACAACCTGCTCACAGGGTAGTTGCGCTTATTAAATGAGATGATACTATCTCAAATTTGGAAATGTACTTATTACCTAAGAAATGACAAGCAGTGCTAGTGGGAACCGACAATGTGCTATTCTTCTCTCCCTCATCCCAAAGATGCTGGTCTGGGCTGGGCACTATCATCACTGAGAAGCATACATGAAAGAATTTTTCTCAACTTGTGACTGTGGCCATTGGCATGTAAAAATTATTTCTGACCAAACAGTCAACCAGAATTAGATCACAGTACACGAACTCCAGAACCCTGAGAAATTTGCAATGTCTGTGAGTCCTGGTTTTCTCATTTGAAAAACAGGGCCAATGATGTTGATTTCATGTCTTATAAAGACAAAATAAGGCAACTTGTTAGAGCCCTTAGTCTGCTCCTCAAGTCTACAGATCTGGAAGGAACAGGGATCCTTCCATCCTCTGGTGGGGGAAAGCTCCTTTACAACAAAAGTGACAAAGTTAAAAAATCACTCACTTATTAAAAAATATAAATGAAGCATTTATGCTAAGAAATACTTTCCTTTCATCATGAGAAACAATACCTGTTGGTCTCAGCATGACAAATACTCCTGGGAGGAAGGGTTGAACTTGCACCGGGAACACCACAAGGTTAACTGTGTGGCTCCCCTGAGCTCTTCCCAACCCTTATCTTCAACCTTCCACACCTGCTGCTGGTTGAGAATGGAGAATAAGAGAAAAGACAGATCTTTTGAAAATTAGAAGTGGACCAAGAGACAGAGAGAGGGAAAGGGTGAAGGGGAAAGGGACTGTAAAAAGAATTAAGATGTGTTATTACGTGTATCACCTCCACACAATGAACATAATCATTATGTACTGCACACATGTACTAATAAAATAAAATGGAAAATAATAAGAATGAGGAAGAAAAGGAAAGGAAAACTATTGTGGCTCTTGAAGGCATCAATTCCTCTCTGGCATATAATCTTTAGCATGCTACTTCCTCTTTTTTATGGTAATAATGGGCCTTTATACAGATACGCCCAAAGGTTACTTAGAGATTTTCTATAGATGACATCATAATCATAATTTTCTGTAGATAGCATCATCATATCTATAGATATAGATAACCATAATGGAACAAAAAATGGTGAATTGGTTTTCATCGCAATTCAGAGGATGTGTTGCAAGAATGAAAGCACAGGGTACAGATAGTTTGGGATCAAAGATTTGCAAGTTATGCATTTCTGAAAAACTTCTTTCTATACCATAAAAGAAATATAAAACACAACAATGAGAAAATTTTTAAAAGTTGGAAATTCAGACAACAGGATTTGAAAAGATATTTCAGCATGAAACACATCTAGATTTTGAATAACCACATAAATATTTATTATAATCAGGCCGGGTGTGGTGGCGCATGCCTGTAATCCCAGCACTCAGGAGGCTGAGGCAGAAGGATCGCTGTGAGTTCGAGACCAGCCTGCACTACATAGTGAGTTCCAGGTCAGTCTCAACTACATAGTGAGACCCTGTCTCAAAAACCAAAAACCAAAACAAAACAAATATTTATTATAATAAGTTTTTGACTAAGTGAAAATTCAGTCCACAGGAGATACTACTCTTTCCCTTTTAAAGAGGAAGAATTAAAGTCTGATTACAGGCTGGGGATTTAGCTTAGTGGTTCCACCACCTGCCTTGCAAGCTCAGGGACCCGAGTTCTAAAAAATACCGGTACCAACCCCCCCCCCAAAAAAAAACCCATAAAGTCTGATCACAGTGGTCTTGGTGAAGAAGTGTAGGAAGGAGAACCCTTCAGCCTTGCTAGTGTACAATCACTTCAGAGAGTGTTTTGGCAGTTTATGTAAGAGTTACTACTTAAATATCTTATGGTTCTGCCTACCCCATCCTCTATGTACTCATACAGAGACTTTTACAAGATCACACAAACCAGCTTGGTTTTCAGTAAATGGAAACTAAAATGCAAACATCAACGAATAGCTGAAGGAATCAGCTCTAGAAATCCAGGCAATTCCTCTTTTCGAGAGTATCTACCTATCCTTCATCTGGAGTTACAGATTCATGTTTTGTTTACGACTTCACAGCACATGTCATGGCATTTTGCCATTTTTAGGCTGGGGCACTGGAACATGCCCTGACTCCTCCGATATTATTTCTAGCCAATGTTTCCTCTTATTTTAGTATCTTCTAGTGAAAGAGTTTCATGTACTAAATAACATCATTCACAGTCCACAGAATGGATGAATGGATGTAAGAATCAACACACTTTCGAGCATAGCTCCTCTGAGTGGATTGGCGATGGGTTTCCAAGAAAGAAGTGTGTTTCTGCCTCCTCGTTGCTTATCTTTGATTGGTCTTTCTTGCTTCCTACCTCGGTTTCCGTCTGTGATTCTCATCAGGAGAAGCAAGCATTAGGCTGTGATATTAGAACTGAACACTAAGAGAAAGGACTTGGGACTTTGTATCTGAAAGTCACCTGACCCCATTCAGCACCCAGCTCAGTCCCACAGGATTGGCCATTTATCTCTTCAGTACAGGTGGTATCTCTCACTTCCTCATTCCCAGGCACCTCCTGATTGAAAGAAACGTTAGGCAGGTTGTCTTTCAGAGCTCCCCACACAGCGTTTTTCACCCCATGTGCCACAGCAGATCTAAAAGGCGAAAAAAGAGGAGGGGGATGAAGTGTTACCACACCCACTCCCCCACGCCCACACGCGTTCAGAGGCTCAGTATTCAGAAGCCACTTAATATTCCTGAAAATGCTGCATTTTAAGAAAAATCAGTAGCCAAAGTATCAGTAGCAGGCTGCTCAATTAATTCTTAGGCATGTGTTATACAGAGCACTACTGTTCACAGGAATATCTGGGAGGATGTACTTGAAGTCCTAGGGAAACATCTATGATTGCAAGTTAAGGAAAGCCATGGTAAACCCATTTCAAAACAACATTTTTTTTTGTTTGTTTGTTTTTGGTACCAGGATTGAACTCTGGACCTTGAGCCTGTGAGGCAGGTGGCAAAACCACTGAACTAAATCCCTGGACCTCCACAACATTTTTAAAAAATGGGAATGTAAGTGTTATATGTCCAAAGCTATCATTTCAAGAGAGAAAGAAACTCACTTAACTCAGGACTTATTTTATGAAGTATTCAGTGAGGCCCACTCCTCAGGTATCCCCCAGGGGGCATCCAAGAGCTGTTTCTTTTATTTTTAGACATGGTTGTAAGACACTGGGTACTTTCCTGGGCCATGTAAATGCCGGTGTACAGGTTCCAAACTTCCCAGATTGATCCAGTGCACAAAGAGCTAGAGATCTATATTACATTGTCAGGTTTTGGCCAAACTAAGGACAAACAAGGAATTTCAAACAACATTGCCGGATTTCTGTTGCAAAGCAAATGGTTCTGAATGAGTCACCTCATGCAGTAGACAATAGCCTGATCTCTGGAGTGGTCCAAGTGGGCAACAGAGAAAATAATGCTGTTTAACTGGAATGAAACTCCTGGGCTCACTGTGCCACAGCTACAGATTCCCAGGGTGCCATTTAAATTTCCTAAGTTTATCTGAGAAGCATACCAGGAGCACAAATAAGTCCAAGCTAATTGGTACAAGCAATTGTTTGGAAAACCACAGCCACTGGCACACAGCTAGGACACCATCTGAATACAGGAACAGGTGCTCTTGAAAGAAATGCCATCATGAGAACAATAGCCATAATCCAAATGAATGCACAAGTCCTGTTTATATAAGACATCACTATTTCACAGTACTGCTTCTAAGTGGGATTAGAACTGTCCTCCCATGTGACTTACCTTCTCAAAGTCTCTAAGAGCCTGAGTTTGCACCTGAGGGGGCCTCTCAAATGCTCTCAAGGAATGTGTCTGCCCAAAAAGGATCTTCTCACCACTTTTCCAGCTTTGTGACTGCACCAGAGGGCCTCGATCTTTAGTGTCACTGAGAAAAGCTGTCAGGGAAACAAAGCAACAAAAGTTCATATAACGAAGGCCCGTGATCATTCTAAATGGCACATTCTAGCAGAATTTTCATTCTGGAAAATACAAATCATTTGTATGCCACATGAAAAATATTCACAGAAAGTACCCATAGTAGATCATATTAGTAATGACCCCCAGTGAATACAATATAGTTTGTGTACATGCTTCTTCGTAATGTGATGGTCATATTCCTCCCATCGAGAAGTTTCTCTAGCCCTTGAATCTAGGCTGTCCAAATAGCTTGCTTTGACCAACAAAACATGTTGAAATGCAACTATGACTTCCAGAAACTAGTCCTTGAGATGCTTTGCTTTTCTGTCGTTGCCTTCTTAGTACCCCAAAGCCACCAAACCATGAAGCCCAGTTTACATACTGGGAAAGGAAAGGTCAGGTACTGGGAAATGAGGAACCCCCTACCCCTCCCAGCAAGTGACCAACTGCCAGACATGTGAGCGAGGATATGGCTGTAAAAGTTTACTTACAAAAACTGGCAGTTCTCTCATGGGCTGAATTTTTCTGGCCCTCATTTTAAGACACTAAGTTTTGAGATGGTATGTTACATGACAAAAATAACCAAAATAGCTTTTAAAAGAAAAAAAAAAACAAGCTACTGGTTAAGAAGCATTTTCAACAAACCTCTCTAGAATTTTTGAGGTTCTTATTTAAGAATAATGACAATTGTGCCAATCAATGTATTTATATGGTATTAGGTGTTACAAAATAGTTCCAAGTGAATTACTTCATTAAACAGTCACTGTAACCAGAGAAATAGACTAACACAATGAACTAACAGACTAACATAATCCATTTTGCTAATGAATAAGTAAAGCATCACAAAGTTTGCTTGCCCAATATCACATTGCTAAAAAGTGGCAGAATCAATCCCATATTCTTTACATTTGTCTCAGCTGAGACACTGTTATTTTAGCAACTAAGAGCACATGATAAGATTAGAGTTGGGGAAACAGGAAAAAGGGTAGACACTCAACTATTAATCAGACAAAAGTATTGCTCTGGGAGAGCCTATTAACTCTGACTGCTTTTGAACAGTGACACTGTGAAAGAATAAGTAAGGACCTTAACAATATCATAATGGTATCATAATTTAACCTAACATTACTATAGTAATGATTGTGCTCTTATTATTAACTCAATAATCACAATAAATAAGATGACTAAGTGCTCATATTTTTGCAGGCTCTGTACTGAGGGCTTTTCTCATTTAATCCTACATCTAAGTTGGTATTATTATTATCATACACATTTTAATAGCATATTAGAATAGAAATTATTTTAGTGTCAGAATTTATTTTAATCATTTTTGTAAGTAACTTTAGTTTTGCAGTCACAAAGTCATGAAAAATGTGAATAGTTTATGTATTTTGGTTATGATTTACTGTAATGTGCTGACTCCTAGTACATACAATTATATATACCATATAATTCCCCACTGGTAATTATAAAACTGCTACTGGGAATTATATACTATAGTAGTATTTGCAAATATGAAAATTCACAGAAGCTTGAGGAGACTGCCACGATGACCTCAAAGAGCCCCTACTTCCAGGAAGATGGCAGAGTGGTGAACAGCAGAGAAACAGTTTCTCTGAGATTTGTTGTTAAGACTGGAATATAGCAACATGAGGAAGAGAAGAAGGAGGGAAGTGGGTCGCCAGGAACTATCAAGGATCTGAAGTGAGAATTGAAGCCAACAGGGACAGCAAAGAGAGAGACCTTGATGCAGAAGAAGGAGGTGACAAGCAGCGCTTTCTCCCTGAGCCCTGACTCACTGCATGGGAGGGGTGGCTTGAACCTGCAGATACACAATGACTACTGGTGAACTCAGAGGGCTCCACAAAGAAACACACCAGTGGAATGGAGCAGTGAATGCAGTGGACTGCAGTGGCTGGCAAGTTATTTGGGTTCAGACATCCCCCAACTGAGCTTGGAATACAGAGCAGTTTTGGGTTGGCCCCATCTAGTGGCTCCCAGTGTCAGGGTGAGGTGGAACCAAATTCAAGTTGGCAGGAGTCAAGGAGTCGAGTTCAAGCCCACAGGAGGCACACAGAGTGTTGCAGGCTGCACAAATCAGCCAGAAACCAGCCTGAACGTGAGTGGAACCAAAGGTGCAATTTTTCTGGGATTAATCACTACCCCACCATAAATCTACAGCTGGCTTTCTGGGACTAATCAACCCAGACCTGGGCTCTGTCTGCCCACTCTGTCTACCAGTAACAGTGGAAACATGCCCTAAAGTGGACATTTTTGGGGATTTTTCCTTTTTTCTAGATTGTTCTTATTTTAATACGAATGTGAGCATTGTTTCTAGTTTTTCTGTTGTGTGTGTCCTGTTCCATTCTTGTTTTTATTTCTTTCTCCTCTCCTTCCCTCCTGTATTCTTTACCAGTTTTTGGAAAGTGTGCATAATCTTCCTCGGTCCTACAGCCTGGCTTCTAATCTCTTCCTCTTCTTCTATTTCTGTATTTCCCCCCTCTACCCTTTTTAAATTTTCTGCCCAGATGGTAAAATTGCCATATTTAAGGCATATTTAATGTATACAATTTTATGGTATGCTTTAGCTTTTCTTATTTAACCACAAATCTAGTTCATACAGTAAAAGATGGCAAATTGATAGTTACCACAATTTGTCATTTTTAGGCTGCATTTGATGCTATTGTTATTGCTGATTGTACTATTTTAGCCAGGGTAACATAACTGTTCTAATCAGTTGTTGTTGCTGGTATGCCAAGATTGAAATTGCCTAAGTAAGGGTCATAAACAATTATGACCAGTGATGAAGACCTATAGGCTAAGTCAAATAGGTAGCAACTTTTCTTCTTCAATAGATGGAAAGGGTAGGACCTTGCAGCAGATTCAAAACTAAAAAGCCAGTGATACCTGGAGGAAATCTCTGAGAAGCAGTCATTTCTTAAGGGTTCCCAATACTAGCAATAAAGCTACCTGCCATAAGCAATTTAGAAGCATCAACCCAGGAATTAAACTTTAAAGATATAGGAAATGAGAAGACACTTAAGCAAACTGCAACCCCGAACTTCCAGCTTGCCAAAGGCAAACCCAGGGGGCAATGAAGTGGAACAATTAAAAAAAACATCACCTGGATTCTCTGAAGTGATAACTGCAGAAATAACAAGCAGATGAATGAGGGTCTAGAAAAAAATCAAATCAGAAATAATCTCTCAGATAACTAAAGAGATAATGACCATGAGGAAACACATGGTTAGTGACTCTGGAGCAAATAGATATTTAAAAAATAGAGGAACTTAGGAAATGATTAAAAACATGAACGCCCAACATAGGAAAGAAATGAATCTATGAAAGAGATTCAAACAGATATCCAGGAGGTTAAAAATTCCATTGACAATATGTGCAGCAGAATGAGCCAATGTGAGGACAGAATATCAGGTACAGAAGACAAGATTGCAGCTAGTGATCATGAAAAGAAAGATTTCTTAAAAATAACAAGGGACCATAAAAAAATCAGCTGCTAGATGATGCAAAGAAAAATAACATAAGAATGATCAGAGTCAATGAAAAAGCAGGGGATAGGGCCAATGACATAAGAAAACTGTTCACATAAGTAATGGAAGAAAACCTCCCAAGCATGGAAAATGAATTTGACATACAGATAAATGAGGCCTATAGAACTCCAATTAGCTGTGATCAAAAATCTATGCCAAGGCATATACTAGTCAAGATTCCAGAAATTCAACACAAGAACATAATATTAAAAGATATTAGAAAAAAGAAACAAATCACCTATAAAGATAAGGCCTTCAGAATCACAGCACACTTCTCAACACAAATACTCAAGGCAAAGAGAGCTTGGAGTGAGGTATTTCAAGCTCTAAAAGAGAACAAGCCACAACCCAGATTGGTGTGCCCACAAAACTATCCTTCAAAAGTGATAGAGAAATAAGATACTTCCATGATGAGGAACACATGAAGAAATTCATGATCACCAAGCCAGCACTCCAAAATGTTCTGAAGGACATTCTAAAAAGAGACAATGAGGACTACAACTCTATGAAACCCAACAGAATGAATCCACCAGACAAGTCAAATAATTAAACAGAGGGGTAAGGGAATCAGCATAAAATAATATGACAAGGATAAGTCAATACATATCAGTTGTAACCATCAATGTAAATGGTTTCAATTCACTAATCAAAAGAAACAGACTGGCAGAATGAATCAAGAATCAAGATCCAACAATATGCTGCATACAAGATGCATATTTAATTTAAAAAGAAATCCACCAAGTGAAAATCAAAGAATGGAAAACAATACTGCATGTGACAGGAACCCAGAAAAAAAGTAGGGACAACTATTCCATTTGCAGACGAAATGTATTTCAAGCCAAGATTGACTAAGAGAGACAAAGGAGGTCACTACATCCCTGTAAAAGGAACAACCCAAGAGGAAGAGATAACAAACATAAATATATATGCACCAAATACCAGTGCACCCAACTATATAAAACAAATATCAATGGACTTAAAAATCAAATAAGCACTAATACAATTGCAATGGGGGACCTCAATATCCCACTGTCACAAATAGACAGATCAGCTAGAAATAGAATCAACAAATATCACAACTGGATCTTAAAGAGCTCCAAATTCAAGGAAAGAATGGTAAACAGGAAAACAGGAATTTAATAAGGCAAGGCCCGTAGCATTCTTACCTGCTGCATTACTTGTTCTGGGTACCATCTCCCCATCATCCTCTGCAAAATAATCTCTGTGGAGAGAAACATATCATTAATTAGTGAGATAACATTCCACAAGGCTTCCAGGTCCTGGGGGGAAACATAGTCACATACTCTTTTCATTTATATCTCCACACGTATTTATTAAGCTCCTACTATAGAGAGAGCCAGCTATTAAACAAATAAGCTCACAAATTTTAATTACTATCCTGATAAATGAAAGAAAATGCAGAGGGAACTTAACTTGTGCAAAGATATGAATAGAGGAATATTTAAACCTAGATAAGGAGGATGTCAACCAGATAAAGAGTACAAGCAAAAGAATATTCTCTCACATGGAAATAACAAAGATGTTAATACAGGAAGGATCCTAGGCTGTTAAAGGAACAAAGAAAGCCAATGTTATGACCAGATCATGCAGAGCCATGTGAGATGGGTTAAGGATTTGAGTTTTATGCTATAACTACTGGAGGACTTTAAATTAGGGAGTGAAAGTATTAGAGAATGTACATTTCAGATAGATCATTATAGCTGCTGAGTTAGACTATGTGGAGTGGAAAAGATAGGATGGTGAGAATCTATATTTCAAGCAAGAAGACAGGGGCATTAGAGAGAAGACAAAATATTCAAGGTAGGCTTAGGAAGTAGAATCAACACAGAAAACTTGGAAAACAGAAAAATTCAATTCATAGAAATGTTAGTAACACCAAGATTCAGTCACAAGAGACTTATCTACTCCACACCTTGAGCTCCACCATCCTTAGCACAAAGGGGAGGAAAATTTCAAAATGTACTCAGCAAATACTTGTCAAACACCCACTACAGTTTTAGGTACTGTTTTAAATTCTGTGAATGTAGTAGTGAGCAATCCAGACAAAATCTTTGCACTCATAAAATTTACATTAAGAAAATACAAGTAAAATGTGTAGTAACAGTTGGGAACAAGTAGTATGTTTTCAAAAAGGTAAAACAGTGTGGTTAAGGAATGAGAGAGGAGAGAGGTAAAAGGAGACAGAGAGGATTTCAACTTTCAATAGACATTGCATCTAAAGGTAGCTATGGGGGTATCTGGGGCAAGAATCTTCTGAACGGACAACATAGAAGGTCAAAGGAGGGAGCATACTAGCATTTACAGAGCAGCACGGAGTCCAGTGTGGCTGAGAAAAAAGAGCACATGGAGAGTAGCAAGAAGTGAGGTCAGGGAAGTAAGGGGAGGTCTGGGCAGGGACACAGACTGTGTAGTCTTTTGGGATATTAAGAGTTGTCGTTTAACCACCGGAGTGCTGTGAATCCAAAAGAGATATGAACCGAGTATTAATGTTTTTAAATGGTGGGCTATGTTTTGACAACAGACTGTGTGGGAGGGTAAGGCAGAGACAGAGAGATGATTATAGTAATTTTACAGAGAGATGCTTTTTACTCCCAGTTGGTTGCAACCAAATGGAAATCTGTGTCCAGAGATTTAAAGGGCTTCTCTTTTTAAAAACCAGATAGTAGTCACAGGGAAGCAGAAGAGAATCTGACATTTGTTTGGAAATTGATGTTCTTTCTTCCCTGTCTCAGGACTGGGTGTTGGCACAAATCCTCACTTTGTTAAGTCCCAGATGGCCATGAAAGCATCAGACAGAAAACACTGGATTGCACACAACTGGCAATTCTTTAATAATCAAAACTAGATCACCAGCTTGTGATTCTTCCAAAGCACTCTGCCTCTCCTTCCTCCCTCTCATTAACGTTTCCTTGAGAGTGAACAGTGTGAGAGAGGAATGTACTACTTATGGGATTCCTCTTTGTTGAGATAAAGCAGGAGGAGGAAATAAAAACTATTAATCATAACAATATCTCTAAAAATTTATAGGGGAAAAAAACCTATCTGTTGCTACTCACTGAGTATTTATGCTCAGTCCACAGACAAAGGCAATCATGCATCTGCCTTAAAGAGCAAAATCAGCCTCAGGCCAAATTAGGCCGATCCAATATGATTAATTTAGTCTACACTGGATTGACCCATTTCTAATTTCCCTTGGAAAATGAGATGATCTAAAGTCACTAGGTCTGCCTGTCCATATAAGGGGAAAATTTGCCCCCTTTAAAGAGAATAGCCAAGAGGTTTCCAATTTGCCAGTTCCTCACACCATCCTTATAAACCCAGCTCACTCACTTACTTTTAAAAAAAACAAAACAAAACAACCCAACATAATTAAAAGGACAAAAGGCTTGAACAGACTACGTCACAAAAATGGCTATGTGAACAGTCAACACTCTATAATATCAACATCTTCATGCAGCAGGGGAAAGACTTTAATAGGTGAGCAGTGTATCAACAAGTCAGTTGCAGTGCTGAGAGACAGATAGTACAGTTATAAGGGGGATGCCTGCCTGGCTCCTGGTAGATTTCTATGGCTGTTACCCCAATATAGGCAGAAAAAATTTCATTTCTACTGTGAGAGACAGTTGTAAGAAACCCATTTTCTTCAATATACAGTGCATTGATTTGTAGTGACAAGCTACTAACTGGCTAACAAGTCATTTTTACCTCTCTCAGCTTAAGTTTCCTCAAATATTTGTAAAAGAAAGTCATGGATTTCTACAGTATGCAATTCTATTCTAATAGATCCTTAACTACAACCCCCATTTTAATAGCTCCTAAGATCCTGGAATACTTTCCAGACATGATCTTACTCAATCCTCCTTGCTGCAGATTCCCCATTATAGACCGGGAGCAGGTTACAACAAAGCAATGCACATCAGCCTTCCCAGCTAGCTCACCTTCTCCACACACCCACGCCACGCTGAGCCTGCTGCCTGCCTGGTATGAATCAATAACTGGAATGATTGAGAGGTCACTTTAGATGGGTACTGAGTTAAAAGGCATACTTGTGATCTCTCCAGAGATTTTTTAAAAATCACTTTAGCTCTATTAACAGCTCAAGTTCCTCTTCTTATTGCCTGATAGTGGTGCTCACTCAACTGTTCCAAGGGTTGGGAAGGAATCTGATGCACCCCAGGGAAGGGGAATCATAGTGAAGAAACACAGAGTGTATGTCTAGGGGATTGCAATTAGTGACAATGGCCAATAAGTCAAAGTGCAGAAAATCAGTGTATGGTAGAGGGAGACTCCAATCCTGGCCACTTACACAGACACAAAGCAGTAAAATATTTTGAAAGACTCTTCTGTATTATCCCAGTCTGAAAAAAAATCTAGTTTCTCAAAACCAGGTGTTCTAGCTTTATAAAAAATATTAGTCCAAGAATGGCTCATGTTCAGTTAGCATGTTATTGCCTCAAGGCATGTGTAGTTCTCCTGTATAAGTGCCCACATACAATATTATCCCCACGATGCTTTGACTTTAAATTTGTTCTTCCTGTGTAAAAGAGGAGTCAGCCTTACCTTTCTCTTTCCCCCATCTCAACAGTCTGCTAATACCCAAACTAGTTCCACTAAAATCACACTCATTAATGTTCTTGCCAAGACACTATTCTGCTTAATTGGAAGACCCAAGTATTAGTACAACCCACTCACAAGCTGTTCACTTTCTTGATTTCTGCATGCTATATCACCTATATTCCCTTTAATTGCCATTAAGTGTCCATTAAGGTATTAGATTCAAGCAAAACATCAACATTTCATGTCCCACATTACTAGGTTTTCCTATAGTTTTCCAGGTAATTAGGTTGGGAATGAACAGAAAACAATTGCTTTTCTCCAAAAGCCATCTGCTACTCTGATGCTCTCAAACTGTGCCTGATGATTCTTTCCAGTAATATTCTAAAAATGGCAGTTTCATTTATGGCAAGAAATATCCCAGGCACTTTTGCTTTGCTTGAAATGGTTATTAATATAGCTCCTTTCAAGACCAGAGCATCTTCCTGGTCCCACTAGTCAAGTCACTTATAACATTGGCAGGGGGTGGATACTTGAGTTCCTTCTTTCTTGGCAAAGAGTAACACCACAGTGGAGCCCAAAATGATATCTTAACTGCATAGTTGGTGTCATTGGCTTGTATTTTGGCCTATTTAACCTATGGGCTGTCAATGGGCACAGATCATGTTCATGAACCACCTTATTCTCAAGAAATGACAAAATGCAAATCAGATTTTGCAGCAAGTCTCTGAATAGTATCGGGCAGTTGAATCTCAGAACCAAGATCGCCATCAAGACAATACCTAAGGTGCTAAAGTGAGTCTAGACCACTGGTGACAAACCAATGGCATGTGTGCCACAGCGGGTTGTTCATTATCATTGAAAGCTCTAAAAGGTTCACTATCACTGATCTAGAGTCTATATACTTCTCGTTAAGCTCACCTCTGAAATAATTATCTTAAGGTTATTTCTCCCCATATTAGTATCCAAACCCCCAAAAGTGTGAGTTGCCATTCTCAGAGTCCCTTCTCTGGGCCAATCACACACACTTGGGCTGTTCTGAGAACCCTACAGATTGGTTCCACTTCATCACTTACCACAACTCAGCACTTCCAAGCCCAAGGACAAAGACTACCTCCCAGAGGCATTTTCCATCTTTCCAGCTTCTAATTTATGTGATTCTCTTCTTATAAACAAAAATTCAGAAGTGGACAAGCAACATGCTATAGCAAAACTTAGAGCAAAAACCTGGACTTCATTTGCCTATTTTTAGTTTTTATTCCATTTCTCTTGAGAAGCTGCTTATATGCCTGGCACTAAAAATACAAAATATGTACCCTGTCATCAGAGTACTCAAAATCTATTGTAGGAGTCAGACATATGATTCAAAGAGATAATTATCAGAAGAATGAGATTTAACAGGGATTTCAGATCAGAAATGAGATAGTAATCAATTTTGTCCGGGTAGGGAAGAGGTCTAAAGAATCTAAATCAGAGAACTAGATCTTAAATACACAAGGGGTGCTGGGTGTGACGGTGCACACCTGTAATACCAGTACGCATGAGCCAGAGGCAGGAGGATAAAGTCAGCCTAGGGTACATAGTAGGTTTGAGGCCAAAGTGAGCTACATAGTGAAACCTTGTCTCAACAAACAAACAAACAAACAAAGAAATGTGAAAAAGGCCCAAAGATAGGAACATAAACGTCTCAGGACTTTCATTTTGTTTCCCCAGCAGTGTTGGCTGCCACCTTGCTTGTTACCATTCCCTTTTCTCAAGCTTTCCTCTTTAACTTTGATCCTTAGGAATATTAGGGGAAAACAAGGGCAGAAATCACTTCTTCCTTGTAACCTTTCTAAACAGTACTGTTTCATCTAACCTCTTAGAGCCCGATATCGTTCAGAACTTGTGTCACCCATCTGCAAGATGCTTCGTTAGCTGCTGTGCTAGCCTGTGGCACTGTTGAAAGCTGGTGCTCTTGAAGGGGATCCTGGGAAACCAGTTCCCTCCTCTCTCTCTTTTTGCTTCTCAGCCACCATAAGGTAAGCAGATTACCTTCACCATGTGCTCCTGCCAAGATGTGCTGTGCTGCCACGGGACAAGCAACCATAGACTGAAACCTCTGAAACTGTGAACCAAAATAAGCCTTTCCTCCTTTTAAGTTGTTTAGCTTGGGTACTTTGCACAGCGACAGAAAGCTGACTGGTACTGGTGGTACATTAAACTGGTACTAGGAATGAGGCCATTACTGTACCTGCTTCAAAAGCCTTTGGAATTGGTTTACGGGAAGAATTTGAAAATTTTGAAGAAGCAGAGTAGAGAAAGCCCAGAATGCTGTAAGCAGAGCTTAATGGGAGATTCTACCAAGGGTGCAGAAGACCAGAATGCTCATGTATAACAATAAAGGCTGCACTTAGAAGATTCCAGATTTAGGTGAGGACTCTGTTGAGAATTGGACTAGAAGCCACTGATGTTATATCCTGGCAAAGAACTTGTCTGGATATTGTCCATGCCCTGAGATTATGAGGAGTTAAAGTCAAAGGTGACAAACTAGTTTATCTGGTGGAGAAAGTTTCGAGACAGCACAGCATTCAAGCAGTGGCATGGATGTTCTGGTTGCTTTATCAAATTCATGGTGAGAATTGGAAGCAAAATCAGCTCAGAAAAATTTTTAAAAATTGTTATTGAGCCAGAAAAGAAGGATGAAATAATTTGGTCAAGATCACTGGCTGTAATCCCAGGGGTAAGATCACACCTGTAATCCCAGAACTCTGGGAGGCCGAAGCAGGAGGATTCCTGAAACTGAGAGCTGAAATAAACCTTCCCTCCTCTTACACTGATTTATTTCGGATATCATCACAGAGATGGAACTCCAACAAAACCCCTAAAGATTATATAATAATTCCACAAATAGTGTCAACTTGAAAACAAAAACATCTACACATAGCTGGGTGTAGTAGCTCACACCTATAACCCCCATCAATTGGGAAGCTGAGACAGGAGAATAACCATAGGTTCGAAGCTGGTTGGGCTACATAGTGAGTTCAAAATCAGCTTGGACTACATAATATCCTATGTCAAAATGAAAAAGTCTCCACGTAACAATATGTGGACCACCCATGCATAACTTCATAGTTCATTATTCTTGATACACCAGAAATCTCCGTGGCACTGATCTTACCTTAAATGACCGCCATTATCCACCACCAGTTCACTCATTGAAGGCCATTAAAGAGTACTTTCCAGGCACACCTCAATCCTCACATGGTCCTACAAAGTAAGCACTGCTAACCCTACTTTACAGAGGAAGAAGCAAGTAGTCTGCAAGAATGAAATATTTTGCCCAAGATCGCTAGCTGGGCATGGTTGTGCACACCTGTAATCCTAGAACTTGGGGAAGCTGAGGCAGAAAGATTGAGAGTTTGAGCCCAGCCTGGGCAACTTAATGACTTAGCAGGACCCTGCCTCAAAATTAAAAATAAAGGGCTGGAGGTATAACTCAGTGGGAAGGCCCTGGGTTCAATGCTGAGCCCCCAAAACAAACAAACAAACAAATAAACATCAAAAACTTGGAAAATTGTATCTATTTGATTCCAGGCCTTTCTCCTTCCTAATATGCCCTATTTCTAGCCAAATATACACTAGGATCCTCGTTACCTGTTTTGAGTCTAGGGAAATAACTCCTGAAAAACCAAGAAGAAAGGAAGAATAGGGTAGCTGCTGTGTTGGTAATGAATGGAATTTGGACTTAAAACAAATTTGTATTTTGGATAACAACCTATCCCTGATGGGTAGAGCTTGCAGTTGTGTGTCTGAGCACTGGTGTAATAGCTATCATGAGACAAATGAATTAAAATCCAAAAAGGAGCTGGGGATTTAGCTCAGTGGTTCTGCTGCCTGCCTCACAAGTAAAAGGTCCCAAGTTTGATCCCTGGTACTCTCCAAAAAAGATACTTGGGCCAGGGATTTAGCTCAGTGGTGTGGCCGTCTGCCTCCCAAGCACAGAGTCTCAAGTTCGATCCCCGGTACAAAAAAAAAAAAAAAAAAAAAA
>NW_022900945.1:49942301-49952913 GCF_012274545.1 Fukomys damarensis | reverse complement strand
TTGCAACCCCGGAAAAAAAAAAAAAAAAAAAAAAAAAATCTGAAAGGGGAAGTGGCTAACATGACTATTTATATAGGTCCTATCCTAAAAAGTGTGTCATCCATATTTTATACTTCCCTATCTCTACCCAAATTTCTCCACACTATTCATATCTTCCCCAACTCCCTTCTGTGATGACACTGAGCACTAACCCTGGCAAAGGGAAAAATCTGAACAATAAAGAGGTGATGGAAAAACACAAAGTGGAAACAGGCCTTCAGGAGAATGCTTTGAGAGTTCTCAGATCTTTTTGTCTCCGCCAAGAGAAACACCGAGGATATCGTGTGTGTTCCAAATGTTGCTGAATACTAACCCCCCAATTTGGCACCAGAGTCGCAAAAGCGCATATTCAAATGTAAATAGGGTGGAAGTCACAGATGCCGAGTGCAAGATTATTATATAATAAATACAGTGGGATGATCATTTTTTTCTCATCTCAAGACCTATCATTAGAACCTCTGCAAGCAAGGGTGCTGAATTGGCAAAGCTTCTCAGAACAGAAAGAACATCACTGTGAGCTCCCCCCCCACACACACCCCAAGTGTAGACTGACTTGGCACTGATTCAGAAACATCCGCTTTTCTCCAGCGCAGGCTGCAATTACACCCTTCACTCAACACAGCCTATTCACTGAGGGTGACCACGGCCAGATGCAACTCCAGGAGGCAGTTTTCTGGAGCGTTCGTCCTCAATAACTGCTGCAAGCTACAGCATTATTGTGCATTTCTGTAGGACCTATTTTTTCTCTTTCCTCTCTTCCCTTCCTCCCCTTCTCTTTACACTGTCTTCATCCTAAAAGAAACTATTTTTGGAAGGGGTGCTGTCCATCCAGATTCATAGAAACCATTTAATACTATGAAATGAGAAAGGCTGTTCAAGTAACTGCTTTTTTCTCTTTGACTTGCAATTCACCAGGCTTCCAAATAAATATCCAATAAATTCTCTACTGTCCATAAATCAATCAAGAGGCAGATATGACTCTTTCAAAAGAGACCTGAACATAGTGTGCTTTGGATTTAGACCCATCACCAAAGATGGCAGATGATCTCTTCACCCACTTCTAGAACTTATCTTTTGCTTTTCACTTTTAGTCCTGGTTCTGCAGTCCCTTAGTTTATGTTAAAAACTAATATTCCAAAGGCATTGGGGAATTGTAGGACAATTGTCTTAATATTTAGAGCCCAAAACTGGAGGTCAAGAGATAGGTGATTTTTCCCCCTTTCCATCTACTTTTTAGCCTCATAATCTTCTATTGTTCATTTTATTTGTGTCTGTTTTTAATGATTTATGTAGAACTACATGCTCCTTATAGAAATTTTAAAAAGGAGAAAAAATATTTTTTAAATGTTGCCACTTAAAGACAACATTGGAAAGGATTTTTATGTATTAAGTTTTAGTTATTCTTCAGTTCATTTACTTATGCAAATTCTACAAAGTAGAAGTAATGTTGAACAGATGATTTGCATCTTGCTTTTGTTTATGTTATGGAAATCACAAGTTGTAAGGCATTTGATTTTGGAAGAAGAGTCCAGAGAGAGGCAATTTCTTAACAGCGTTATACATCAAGCCAAGATCAGAAGAATGAATCTAGGGCTGCCTTTCTCCATGGGGCTTCATATTGTAGTAAAGCACAGCTTATAGGATCCTAGCGAATAACAGAACTGACTAGTGGTTCCCAAGGGTTGGAGACCATTAAGGAGTCAGAGATTCTGAAGCAATGCTGAGAACATAATTCAAACAGCTGGCCCTGAGCTCAGTAAGAAGGAAAACAAAGAGCGGATGGCCTGGAAGATATGGAGGAGTCGAGGAACTGGAATAAGTGATGAGGTAAACCGAACATTTAGAAAGAAAAGGGAAGTGGGGCCTTGATCTGGGTCAAGGAATATAATTTCAGAGTTAAGTCTCTTAAGAATGGAGAATCTGGGGCTGGGGGTGTAGATCAGTGGCGCTGCACCTGCCTGGCAAGTGCAAGGTCCTGAGTTCTACCCTGGTACTGAAAAGAAAAAAAGAATAGAGAACCTGGAGTAAAGGTGAGCTGTGTTGATAGCACAGTGAATTAAATTCAAGGTTAGAAAGGGCTTGGGATTTAGCTCAGCGGTTCCACTGCCTGCCTCTCAAGCAAAAGGTCCGGAGTTAAACAATATATAGACAGTTTGAATGTGTGATGGCACAAAGTTTTGGTAGTCTGGTATCCATTTTCTAATAAGGTGACATACAACAAATATTCACACCTGCCTTTTAGGGAATGCTATCTGAAAAATTCTTAACTGAGGTTCTTCTAATTGCTTCAAATAACATTACATGCCAAAGATTTAGACAGATAACAGTTTATGCTTCCAGTAAACTTAGGGCATGGGAAACACCAAAGAAACCAACTACTACATGCTATAGTGCTATAATAGCTCCACAGGCGGAGCTATTTTGGCTGCAGAAAGTACCCAGAACTAGCTTTCAAAAATAATTCCAAAAGGAGGTAGCAATGAGGCCAACCTCTGAAGGACAAACTTGTCTTAGCAAAGGCAAGGCTAGGTGTGTAGATGGGATCAACCCATAAGTGAAAACCCATGCATAATAACTTTAGCTCAGGGTGAATAGGATGACAACCACTCCACCCACAGTCAGCTACCTGGGTCTGCTGGCAATAATGCTCTGCCAAGGCTCAAATCACCTCAGTGTCCCCTAAGTAATGCACAGAGGGCTTTTTCTAAAACCAAGTTGGTTCTAAACCTTAGCAGTTGTCCCTTGGTGAACACAGATGTAAATTTCTGCCTACTATAAAGACATATATTGACTTAGTTTAAAAAGCAGAATATAAATTCCATTGCCCTACTTCCATCATCACATGTAGTATCTATTTTCTTTTTTCTTTCTTTGCAGTTGACCTGGTAACATAAGATGCCTAGTTTTAAGGTCATTTAAATTTAATTTTAGATTAAAATTTTTGTTTATCACCATTTTAGTAACCATCTCATAATATTAATGAAATTAATAACAACACTGAAGCATTTAATCCTAGAAAAGGTAAAACTTGGGAATAATGCCATTGATTCACCCAAAATATGAACCTTTGTAATGATGTGCCTCCATTTCCCCCTCTGCTATATAGAGATTATGGTCTTGAAAATAATGTTAAATTGGATATAATATCCTTCTGCTATGAGTATAATTACCAGCAACCTACAATATACTTTCAAGAACTGGAAATGGTTAGCATAGATATTCTATTTCCAAATATCTATTATTCAAAATAATTCTACAAAAGAAGATGCTTTGTGTACCTATAAGTTCATTAATTCACTAATAATAGTTTAAAATGGGAAAATTACAGGCATCAGAATAGGAAATGATTAAGTATCATAATTCCATGTGACAGGCTACTCTACATTATGAATAATAATACTGAAATTATTATACAGAAAATAAACTTTAAATTGTGTGAAACGAAATGCTAGAAATTACTCAATTTTCATTGTCACCAAGGCTTTCTGTGTGTCTGCAGTGACTTTCTTTATAGTCTTTCTACCTTGACCATGATGAGAAGACACCCGTTGAAGGTATCTTCCCTAGCAGACATTGAAGAAGCCAAAGGAGAAAAAAGTTTCTGCCAAGTGCAGCAAGCAAAACAACAACAACAAAAAACTGGAAATAAGAGACAGATTATAGGAAAAAGTATCCCAGAGTATGAAAGTACTATGAAAATACAAGCTATTATTATTACAAAATTCATTATAAATAGTGTACAACTGAAAGTCTTTAGCCATAAGTGCTCAGGAAAAAAATTCAGAACATGCTTTGCTTGCTAAGCTCAAAAGATGCTCTTGGAGGAAAACAAGTCCTTCTTTTAAAATAGAATCAGCTAGAGCCACCTTGGTTCATCTCTTTCACACTAGACTTTCTTCTAACTTTAAATGCTATTTGACTTTTTTTGTCAGAGACAACTTGTGGAATGTTCTGAGACCAGTGTGGAATTTTATTTATAAAGCGGTGTTAGTTTCAATAGGGAGCACTGTCCCAGGCATCTACTGAATGGACAGATTGTCAACGCGGCCTTCCCCAAACATCCTCAGCCATGGGGGAGAGGGGGGTCACCCAGGATGGCCGTGACGAGGCCCAGCCACTTGTCCTTTCAGAGACAAAAGTACCCCCTTTCCAGTTTTCCGGTATTTAAAATCTAGTTTTAGCATATTGTTGGAAGAAGAGCTGGGAGGATCCACATGGATCTGGTCAGTAGGAATGAAAACAGAAATTAGGAAATTGGGAATGAAAACCCCGATGGAGGCGAATTCCCTAAGCCAACATCCAAGTGAGGGTCTATTTAAAAGTAAACCAGGTCTGACAAGGCTGAGATTTTCCTTTTTAAAATCTGAAAAATTAGTTGTCAGCAGGGCCAAATATTAAACAGGAAATTCAGCACCCAAAGATATTTACATAATAGAATTATGAAAACAAGCATTCTCCTAATACAAAATGCTATATGCAAAACATTAGCATCACAGTAAGCAAATATATTGATATTATCCAGACCTTAGTTCATTAATGTGTAAGAATTGTGAACATCGCTAAATCACGTAAGCACCCTTCCCCCAGCTACAGCAGCCACATCTGTAAAATGGGGCAAAATGCTGTATTTGGAAACAGGACTTTCTACCAACTCACTGTGAACTCAAAGAAATATAAATGTCCCTCATTCCTCTAGGCCAGTGGTGGCAAACCCTCACCGTCAGTACGTGAGCCAAGTCACCCCAGCAGCTGAGCATCAGATCACAGTTGTGTTTTCTAATCTAAAACCTCAGTATTCAGGTTTAGTTGCAATGTTGGCACTTTGTGACAAGTAAGTTGCAGTTTGGGCCCTTGGTCTCTAAAAGTTTCGCCATCACTTCTCTAGGCTACGTATTAACACAGAGAAGAATAAATGCAAATAGTTTATCATCGGGAATCTGTCAAGTATGATAAAGTTATGATAGATAAATGGGCATCTTGTCTTTTTTGAAGGCTGCACTTTAACCTCATGGCAGTCTGCCGCCTGCCTCGCAAGCCCAAGGACCCAAGTTCGATCCCCGGTACCCCCCCCAAAAAAAAGAGGATTATTAACCACGTGGCAGAGGCAAACAATATCAAGCTATTAGATTCTATAACTGGGCCATTATTTTTCTTGGGTGTTATTTCCTTTTTCCAAATGTTCAGACACAGCAGACATATAAAATTAATGCTTGCATGTTACTTTGTTAAAATACAGGAGAAACAAAACAAAACAAAACAGATGAAATAATTTTCTCTCCTTTCCTAACATTCAGTCTTATAGCTTCCTCTTAAATCTTTCAGGTTCATTTTTTTTTTTCTTGAGTTATTTGTTCTGGAAGTTGTCTGAGGTTCATCTATGATTTGCCTGATTTTTTCCTCAATTTTCCCATATGCTATAAGCAAGAACATTTCCACCTAAAAGGGGGAAAGAATTAGTAATGAATTTTCCTGTGTTTCACAGTGTGGCAAGCCGAATAATGGCACTCCAAGGATGTCAACATTTCTAATCCCCAGAATTTGTGGCTGTGACGCTTTACATACAGGAGGGACTTCCAGATGAGAGTGAGGATCCTGAGATGCGGAGATCATCGTGGAGTGTATTGGTCCAGCTGTAATCACTCACAAGGGTCCTCGTAAGAGGGAAATGGGAGAGGTCAGAAGAGAGAAGGTGATGTGGTCACAGAAGCAGAGGCCAGAGTGATACCATTGCTGGAAAGGAGCTGTGAGCCAGGAATGTGGAAATGCCCTAGAAGCTCCGATCGGCAAGGAACAGTTTCGCCCTTAGAGCCTCCGGAAGGAACGCAGTTCTGCTAACATCTTAATTTTTACTTCAAAGACCAATTTTCAGATTTCTGACCTCCAAAACAGCTAGGTAACTTCTTCCAAGTTCATGGGGACATGTTAGAGGCACAACAGGAAATAGTTACAGTGACCTGGAAATGTTCACAATCGCTAAACCAAAAGGTTGTTAGTTTTTAGTCCAGATAGGTGAATGCTAAAAATTCAGAGCAGTAGAAGCATTTGATTAATACCAGATTTACAAGGTAAGGAAGACCACCCTGATAATCATGTTCATGATCATCCCCATGAGCTTATTCCTTTGACAATTCTTATCCTAATTATGGGTTTCAATTTGACCAATAAACCAGCTCTTTGGAAGGCCGGTAAGCTCATGGGAAATAGTAAGCTCATTTACTGTTCTAGAACCAACAGTCATCTCTTCAGATGATTTCATCAATGAGTCAGGCAACACCTTAGGGAGGGAGGAGAGGGGAAGACTTCTGCTGAGCTGCAGAGGGGTAGCCATACACGGCTGGGAGGAGACTGCTCGGATTTTGAGAAGCCAAACGCCAAGCACCCTGTCCTTTATGGGTGTGGGGGATTGCACGCAGTACTTCTCAATGACAAAGAACTGTCCAGAGCTGCCTAGAATGAAATCTGGAAACAGAATAAAAGTCTTTAGGTTACCCATAAATTTAAGAAAAACTAACAGTATCACTCCTTGGCCTTTCAGTTAAGATCAAGTAAAGAAAAGCCAGCATAAGTTGCTAGCTTCAGAACCAACTCAGAAATAACTCATCTACCAGACCCAATTCAATTAAAGCAATTAAAAGCATAGGCTTTAGAATTGGGTAGTTTCAGGCTTTATTTGTTCCTTAGCTGTGTGTACCACCCTGGACAAATTAGTCATCCTGTCTTAAATTCAATTTTCTTGTCATAAAAATGGGTGTAATAACATTTGCCTCTATCCAGAACGGATGTAGTCAATTTTGACATCATGTTACGGATAAATAAGCATTGAAAAATAAACCAAAGATTGGGGGGACCAAAGAACCACAGTAATTCTACCTTTGACTTTTTGTAAACCAGATAACTTCAGTTTTACCATATGGCTGATATATTTTGATATTTTTAAAACATCAGTATTAATTTTAAGTCGGCAGAGGTAACCTAACCAACTACCATTATGTTTGATACCAGAAGATATATCTTTCAATAGAATTATTTTTGTTTTGTTGTTGTTTGGTACTAGGGATTGAACTCGGGTCCTTGTGCTTGCAAGGCAGGCGGCAGAACCACTGAGCTAAATCCCTGGCCTTTTTCAATAAAATTATTAATTGCAAAAGAAATTTTTGTTTGTTTGTTTGTTTGAGACAGGGTCTCACTATGTAACTGAGACTGACCTGGAACTCACTATGTAGCCCAGGCTGGTCTTGAACTTGCAGTGATCCTCCTGCCTCAGCCTCCCAAGTTCTGGGATTACAGGCGTGTGCCACTACACCCGGCTCAAAAGAAATTTTTAATAACATTTACCTCATAGAGCTATGAGGATTCAGTGAAATAAAGTATACATAGAGATTAGTGCCCAGTGCAAGCTTAATAAGTGGTAGCGATTACAGTTAATTTTATTCCCAGAAGCCCCCAGGTTGTGTTTTCCACAGTGCTCCGAGAGGAGCCTTAGCCTCACTTGATTAATATTATACATGATATGAATATAAAACCTGGAAAGGTAGAAACCCAGCCTCATTAACTGTTTTATACTTAGCAAATAGAACAGTGTCTAGCCTATTTGGGGTTCTCACATTTTTAATAAATGTTTGTGAACTAATCTGACATATGAGTTAAGAAGGATCTGAGACATCAGCCACAAGCTATAATTACAGGATTTTTTCCAACTGTGACCCATTAGGTGGAGAAATAAACTAAATGAATCATAACCAGCAAACCAGCATTTGTTTTCAAAGGAAAACAAATAGAATAAATAATCAGTACAAAACACATAGTAAATTATTGCTACATGAAACTGTTATTTGTTACATGTGAGCATATTTGGTTGCAATGTAAAATTCATTTTCTGTTGTAGGTAGGGGCTTTAAAAAGTGTGAACATTCTGAGGATTCCATCTTGCCAACATTTGGTATTTTTTAACCTTTCAATTTCAGCCATTCTGATATGTGTGTAGCATGGTGTCACTGTGTTTTAATTTGCATTTTTCTGATGACTAGTGATACGGAGTACCTTTTTACTACCTTTAGGACATTTTCATAATTTTTCCCCATTAAGTTTCTTGGTACGTTTAAAGCAAACAACACAGTTACATTTATCATTGGGATCTTGTACCTTTACGTGATGTGTCTTGGTTCTTATTTATTCCCCATATCCCTGCTCTCCCTTCGCCTCCTTCACCCTTCCCTATTTACAAAGACTTTGTTTCCATTTAGGACATTTTCTTTAGAAACCTCCTTTGTAACCACTTTGTTGGCAATATTTGGCAGTATTTACTAAAGCTGGACATGAATTCCTTGCTATTCAGTAATTCTACTTCTGCTATGTATAATTTATTTACCCAATAGAAATTTGTACATATATTCACAAAAAAATATACACAAATGTTCATAGCAATGTAATAGCCCCAAACTGGAAATTGCCTAAATATATTTTAATAACAGAATGGATAAATCAGTATATTTACACACAATAAATCCTATGTAGAAGCAAGAATAAAGGAACCACTACTGCACACACCAATGTAGAAAAATCTCCAAAAGGTAAATTAAGTGAAAGGATAAAAAGTAAAGAATATACAATTTCATTTACACAAAGTTCAAAACTGTGCAAAAATTATCTATGGTGCTAAAAATCAAGATAATGGTTGTCCTTGGAATCGTACTAAGCATTTAAGTAATGTTCTCATTCTTGATCTGGGAACCTATCACATGGATAGACTCAGTCTAGGAAGTTAAGTGGAGTGTAAACATATAATTTGTAATTTTCTGAATTATTCTGGATTTGTCTATAATTGTTATTTGTAAACATTTTTAAAGTTAATAAATAATACTTTTTTGAGAGTCTGGTGGTGGAATCCAGAGCTTGAACATGACTACTTTTCTTAAAGTGAGAAAAATACTGATGGAGATCAAGAATCCCTGACACGCAACTCTCATTACCATCAAGGGGCCACCTGGCTTTTGCTCTGATAACTCCAAGGTCAGAGATCTCCTTACTGTTGAGGTGGCTCACTGTTTAGAAAGCTCTTTCCTTTCTCTAAGCCAAAACTTTCTCCCCATAACCTCACAACTTGCTCCTATCAGTTGCTTGGTTCTCCAAAGAGATGTTAAATGGATCTAACCCTTCTACCACCAGCTGCTCTTCAGATCTCTGAGGAGAACTCCCCAGCCCCTCAGTCTTCTCCAGACTGAAGAGCCCCAGGTCCTTTGGCTAGGGTCAAGGCCATGGCTTTGGGTCTCTTCCTGTCTCCCAATGGCGCTTTTTAAATATAGAGATTCCCAATACGGACCCTAGCCCTCTAGAACAGAGAGGCCTGAAAAGAGCAGAAAAGGGCTAACAAGTAGGGTCAACACTTAGAAATCTCCACAGTACATTTCACCTACCAGGCTTCGCTGTGCCCTGTCCTTACATTCACACTAGACTGTTCATGCTGTGGAACCAAAATGGCCCAGGTCTTTTGTGTAAGAACGGTAGAGCCCCAAATTTAAGTCTGTGATGGTGGCGTGTTCCCTGTCTGGGGAGGCAGTACACTCTTCGGCCCCACTCCAATTCTCCGGGGCTAAATCCAGGAGAAGCAAGAGTGGCTATTATGGAAAGCCTCTGGAATACGGCCTCCCCACCCGCACTGGCCCCAAAGAAAAATTAAGTCTTTCTCCTTACTACTCCTGAAAAGAACTTTATGTTAAAGTATACTTGGGAGAAGGTGTGAGGATGGAGAAAACAGCATCAAGCATCTCCGAAATCTGACCCTAGAGCAGAAGGACGCTCAGCCAGGTCTGAGCAGCGTGGAGCCTTCTGATCTTTTTCTCCTTCCCTCTCTCAAAGTCACTCCAAAAGAAAGCCCCGGAGGAGAGCTGCTTTTGCCTTTGTGTAACTAACAGAGGGTGAGGTCGAGGAGGAAAACGTGGCAGGGTCAGAATGAATCTGATACTGCTCAAAGTAACGGAAATCAAAGGTATCCCTAAAGACCCACCGGGATCCCTCTGGTCTGCAGAAAAGAGAAGCCAACACCAGGAAACCACAGAGACATTTCTACCAAAACTTCCAGGCAGCCTCATTGGATATTTTTAACATCAAGAGTAGGTGGAAGGAAGATTCACTGAGCAAGGGAACCACCAGAGACCAGAACGTGTGCAGGGGGGGTCGGAGAGGTGGGCTGGGATCCGGGAGGGCGGCAGGACGGAAGAGACAAGCTGTCGAAGCCCCTAGGGGTGAGGGGCGACCCTTCCCCCGGCCCTGGGAAGGGGAGAGAGGGACCCCGAGTCCCCGCGCGAACGCGGCGAGAGGGAGGCGGCTCACCTACCTCGCCCACGTCCGCTCCATGTTCCAGGCGCTTTCCTTCCCCTCGGGGCTCCTCACCCGGGAGTGGAAGCCGCCTGGGAAAATGAGACGCCGGGCCCGCGGGACTCCAGTGCAGAAAGCCCCAGCTTCTTCCTCCCCAGCTCCCCGCTGCTTCCTCGGGAGAGCGATCGGCCGGGCCCGCGGACCGCACAAGGGAGCTCTGTGCTCGGGAGGGCGCGGACGAGCGCGCACTCGCTGGGGC
>NW_022900945.1:49909314-49941878 GCF_012274545.1 Fukomys damarensis | reverse complement strand
GAATGACACCCACCCACTGCGGGGGAGCCGGCGGGGAGCGGCTGCGGCACCCACCCAGGTAACCTCGCAGCCAGAGCCGGGGGCCGGGGAGGCGTAGGCGCAACCCTGGCCGATCGCCCCAGCTCACAGGACGCTGTCATTTTCCTAGGCTCGCGACGTGCTACTTCACCATTCATCTGGGCACAGTGACCTTCCTCGGAAGGGAGACGTCCTCCCTCATAAAATCTTGCAAGCTGGGGCTGTCTCCATTTTAGACATTCCCGGATTTCATGGTATTCCACCTCCTTCCTTCCCGGTTTTCAGGTCTCCACAGCAACGGGGCTCTACCCAGAGCCCCAAGGAGACAGAAGGTTCCCGAACTTATAAGAACGCTCGCAAGCGTTAAGTCAGAAGTCTTGAGGACAGGGGACGTCCCCGCGACTGTTGTAAAATCGTGGAAAAGGCCCTTCGGAGGTGGCACCGCCCTGGAACCCCGAGCCACCTACTTCGTCGGAATAGAGGTTTAAACAAGTTAGGCATGCCGAAAGTAGAGCGCTTACCGCGGGAGGCCCCTCTGTAGCTCTGAACTGAACCCTTTTTATGAAGTGACATAATCACGGTTATTATTAGCGTTGCCCCTGACCTTTTATTTTTTCAAATTTGCAAAATGCTTTATAGTGCCTCTCTCTGGCAACACTGATACACTTCGACTGTTCACAGATGGTAAATTTGAGAGCTTGGAGGCTCAGAGGTTCTGTGGAGGTTCTGGTGTGGGCCCTCTTCTGCATAGCAAGGTCCCAGGGGCAGTAGATTCTCTGCAACTCCAAGTAAACGACCCACAGGCCTTCTGCAGAATGAATCTATTCTCTCCGGCAGCCTAGGAGTTTGACTAGGAGAAACTGCAGCACGGCACTCCACAGTACAGGCAGGACGGTGGGGATCTGGAATATTGGTGCAAACGGTCACCTTGTCTCCTACTTCTTGGATTAATGCCCCTAGTTGCTGTACAGAGTAGCAATGGGGAAGGCAGGATAACATTTCCAAGCATCTGAAGTTTTAGAGGAGCTACCTGGAAAGTTGCTAGTCTAGAATCCCATAACTCCGGCACTGAAGGTTGTAGCTAAGACCTCACTGCTTCTGACTTTAGAATGTTACCAGGAAAAATTTTAAGATTCAGTCTGACCTTAGACAAGGCTCACAGGCCACTTGTCTTGAAAAGAATCTCCTGTTGCTTCTAAGTGGGGGGGAGGGAGGCAGGAGAGTCAGATTTCCATCCTCCATACCAAAGCCAGTGCTATATTTAGTTGTGTCTCAAATCAAATTATGGACTACTGAACTGCAGAGAGGAACTTCGTCTACAGTCTACAGTTAGACATGAACTGCACCCAAGAAATGATAGTCCTGCATAATTCTCAGAAGTGAAGCTAGAAAATGGGCTTGGCTATTTTTAAGATAACATTTTTCAAAAGTTATTTTCAAGAACTTTTGTGAAAAACACAGAAAGTAGATAGAAAATAATGTTTGTTGAATTTCTTTCCAGTCCCTTAAAGATACATCTTTTAATCCAAACATGACTCACAAGGTACATTTTTAAGGAAAGAAATTAGTTTTTTTTAATAAAATTATACTTATTGTCAAAACAGTTTTGTGTTAGATTTAAAAAGAAAACATTCCCCTATATAACCACTCAGCATAAATGTTTGTTTCTCCATGATCCCTTTCATCACTGTCTGTATATAACACACACAGATTCACATAGGTATAGTACAATTAGACATAAGTGTGTGCTTTCCTCTGGCTAACTCATTAAATACTTGTCTGCGTTTTTAGAGTGTTGATATTTATTATTCTGATAATTCTGTAATATTTTATAATATCAATAGAGCCGTTGCTTAATAATATTCTATTATTGCACAGTTACACTGTTGCTAATATTGGACTCTAATAAATAATGTCTTAATGAATTTCTTGCCTTTACTCTTTTATTCTTTTGAGTTATGCTATGGTTTGAATATGTGGACCCCTCCAAAATTCATATGGAACCACAGTGTGATAGTAGTAAAAGCTGGAGCCTTGTGCAAAGCGATTAAATTGTGAACACTGCACTCTGGTGAATGGGATTATACTCATATAGAAGGGGTTGAAGGGAATGTCCTAGTCCCTTTTGTCCTTCTGTTCTTCTAGCCTCATGAGAACACAGCATTGTCCTCTCTGGAGGATACAGCAACAAAGAGCTATCTCGAAAACACAGAGCAAGTCCTTACCAGGCACTGAAATCTGCTGCACTTTTACCATGAGCTTACCACCCTCCAGAACTATGAGAAATAAATCTCTACTATTTGTAAATCACCCAGTCTAAAGTATTTGGTTTTAGCGGCAGGAATGAACTAGGACAGAGTGTTTCCTTGGGATAACTTTGTAGGCATGGGAATGTTACAATAAAAGAATTCTAATGTTCTCATCTAACGTAGCCTCAACAGAACCAGAATTTACACTTTTTTCCCTTATTTAATGGGAAAATGATTTAATAGTTATATCTCAGATCTATCCATTTGTAGTGATAAATAATTTAGCTCTAATCATTTTACTTTATATTTCTGAGAGCATTAACTAGTTAAGTTCCTATTTCACACGCTTGCTTGCAAACCATTACCTGGATGGAGTAGGCATCTTCATGAATTCCTTCTGTCGAGTCACTGAATTAGTTATCTTTTTTTGCTGAAACAGTGCAGCTTAACCAAGAACTCCCAAATCTCAGGATTATACACAAGACATTTATTTCTTACTCAGGAGTCTGTGGTATGGACAGGGGTTTAAATCTACTCCATATACATCTCATTCCCAGACCAACACTGAAGAAGCAACATCACCCAGGGGATATTCCTCTCATTGCACAGGTGCAAGAAACTAGGCAGAGACTCTTACTTTCTCTTCCATTCTCTGCTTAGCACCAGCATACTGTCCCTTCTGCCATGTTCCGTGCACCAAAGTCATACGGCCAAATCCAAAGTCATTAGCAAAGAAAAATGCAACTGTCTCAGGGAGTGCAGCAGGGAAGAGTATTTACAGAGCAGTAACGGGGTCTGTCAGTCACTATTTGTCATGCCACATGACTTTTCATCAAATGTTTCTCCTTGGGGATGCATGTGAACTTTACCCTTCCCTATCCCATTTAAAATTAGTTGTGGATTTTGGCCAATGAAACGCTGTGGCCACTGAAATGTGAGAGGAAGTCTCATGTGTCATGTCTAGGTAGAATGGAGACATTTTTTTAAGAGCCAGAGCACAACTGACCATCATCAATTTCCACTGTTCTACTAATCCCTGAAGATTAACACATTTTGAGATAAAGCCTGGGTCTTGGAGGTACTATTATGATTGGCACTTCCTGTTGACCCAAATAGAATGTGTGGTATGAGCAAGACATATTTTTATGAAGTTTCTCACATTTAGAGATTTGTTCACATGGCATAACCTGGCATATTCTGGCATATTTTTTTTTATTTCCACTCTGAGACTCAGGGTAATTATGTAGAAATTTGCATATGTTCCTCATATATCTGCTCCCAGTTTTTTATATTAGAGCCCAAGTAATCTTGGTAAGTAACATATAAATTAAACCAAAATGATTAAAGTGTATTATGTGCAGGTACAAACCTGCCAGAATGAAACTCATTAATCTGTTTAATCAACATGCACTATAAAAAAGGTTTAAAGTAATAATAAATCGGGTTTGTTGTTCTTTCAAATGTACTGCTCTTGATTTTCTCAGCTGATTGTACAGTGGGAGATACTTGAATTGATTAGAAGGGACAAAAAATTAGATGTCGACGTCTTATCATTCAGTTTCAAATATCCCGATGGTACTTTTATCTTCCCTTTATTTTTAAAAAATCCTTTTCCTTTTCCTCTCTCAAACTTGATTCTGAGTAAACAGGACTATTGACCATGGCCCAATGCATGACTTCTAAGGCAATAATAAAAGTATCCACTTGCAACCCATCTTTGCCAGACTCTTTTCTGAAAGCTTTGAGTGTATTAACTCCTTTCGTCCTCACAGTAATCTTGTTACATTGATGCTAGTCATTTTTGTTTTTAAAATAACTAAGGTGGAGCACATGGAGGTAAAATATACTGCTTAAATTCACAATGCTGATATTTACAGCGCTGATATTCACAAGCTGTGATTTGAAGCCAATCAGCTAAGCCCCAGACTGTCCTTTGTAACCATTATGCACACCGTTTCCTTGATTCGAACATGTAACATTCTCTTCGTACTTGGACAGAAAGCCAGTATGTGTGCGATACCTTCCCTTCACTGATCGCTGCAGTTTATTCATTTGGCCTGCTCAGTCAACTGATGTTTCTGTGGTCCCAGACGCCTCCACGTCCGTCTCTCCAACACTGGGTTAAAGGAAAAAAAAAAAGTCTTTCTGGACAGAGAAGAATCGTTGAGATCAATGATGGCAAAGATAATCACAAATTCTTGGCTACGTCTCCCATCAAGAGATAGAATTTAACTTTTCTCTTTTGTATTCACGCTGCCCTAAAGCGCCTACTTGGCCGACAGCATACAGCTGAAGAGATGTCCAACTGCCAAGTCGAGGTCATCATTAAAGGAGCTTTGTAGCTTCCACGTGAGACTCTTGGGCTTTTGAAACCCTGAGCTGCCAGATGAGAAGCCAAGCAACCATGCTAGAGAAACACTGTAGAGAGGCCCTTAGATCACATGGAGAGCGTGAGTGGCTTAGCAGAACCCAACATCAAGCAGTTCCCAGTGAGGCACCGAACCCATCCGTCAAACAGTCCTCCGTCAGCTGGCAAAGCTGAACCGCCTACAGTGACCATGATGCTGCGGGCCCAGCCTGAAGATGGCCTTTCACCTCATCCCTTCTCCCTTTCTCCTCCATAGGTTAGAGATGAGACCCTGTAGACCCTGAATGGCACAGCCCCAGGAGACTGTTACACTATGTATCCTTGTTCCCTTTCTGCTCATGCCCCGTCACGAGATAATCCCATGCAGCCTAGGCCACTTGGCTCTAGTCGCCCCGCCTTCCTACACCATAAACAAAGGGCGCCCCGGATGCCAGGCGGCCATTAGCTCATCAGACATGGTCTCGCCTCTTCCCACCAGCTATGAAGCTTAATCTTGGTATTATTTCTTCAATTTTATTCTTCTTAGGAGTCTTCCATTTTCTTCATCTCCCACTGCTCTCTCTGGCTTTGGACCCTTTGGTGTGTGGGTCGCGGCACCATGATGGAGTAGATCTGCCCTGCTGATCCCCACTAGGATCTCAACCCCACATCCTGATATAATGTAACAGCCATAAGTTAGGAGTAGTTCGTTAACAGTCACGTGTTGTTGGAACCAAATTTGGTATCTGGAAGTGGGGTGTTGCTATAACAAAAATCCAAAACAAACAGCAGCGACTTCGGTACCTGGATGCTGAAGAAGTTGGAAAGGTCTCGAGAAAAGTGTCAGTGAAGGCTGGAAGGACATTGAGGAGGCTGCTGGAGAGATTGAAAGAGGCAACGCAGAAAATATTATAAACTTCCTTCGTGGGGGAAAAATGACCTACATTATGCAGAGGCAGAAATTTTATATAAATAATTGACTCTGATAATGTGGAGAACAAAAAACAAAAAATGTACCCAGCGAATTGGGTGGATCTGGCTAAGGAAATTTTCAGGCAAAATTTCAAAAGTGTTAATGGGTTTCTGTAAGCCATATTATGAGAAAGTATGGGTAAAAAAAGACTTAAAAAGACCAAAAAAGTCATCATTTTTTTTTAGCAGAATTTACAGGAAGTGTCAAGAGCCAGGACTTGCCAGGTTCAAACAATACACTGCTTCTCACTGCCAGTCTCCACAGATAGCAACAGCTTTCAAAATAAAAAAAAGGCTTTAGGGCAAAAATCAAATCTGAGCTGGGCACGGGGCACACCTATAATCCCAGCACTCAGCCGAGGCAAGATGATCACAAGTTTGAGCTCGGCCTGGGCCATTTAGCAAGACTTTGTCTCAAAATAATAATAATAATGATAATAAATTTCTTAAGAGCCAGAAAGGTAGCTCAGTGAGAAGGCCTTGGGTTCAATTCCAAATACCACAAGAAAAGAAAGAGAAGTGGAAGGAAGAGGAAGAGAGGAGAATCCTTAAAGTTTTTAAGAGAATTGAACCAGCATGGACAAAAGGAATTAAGAGAGTACAGAATGAAAGGACGCCTTTCTTGTCATTACTCACTTCGCAGCACAATGAAATAACTGCATTGTATTGATGCTATGGTAGTTTGCTCTTGAATCTCTCACAAGCTCCATCTGTTGAGGGCCATAGCGCTATTGGTCACCTCAAAAGTCCCTTGTATAAAAGATATATTCCCGTATAACCCATGCATAGCCTCCTGTATACTTTAAATCATCTCTAGATTATAAATATTTATAATACCCAAATAATGTTTGCAACTGTCCATTATTGCGACAAAACAACTTTAAAGGAAAAGGAGTTTATTTCAACTCATGGTTTCAGAAGTTTCCATCCATCGTCCCTTTGTCCTGTAGCAGCACCGTGAATCACGACGGGAGCCCATGGTGGAGGAGGCCTATGCACCTCATGATGGCCAGGAAGCAAGAGAAGAGAGCGAGGGGGCAGAGTCCCCAGATCCCCCTCCGGGGTGTGCAAGCAACCTGGCTTCCTCCCACTGGGCCTCGCTGTGAAAGTTGCCCCAGGCCCTCCCAAAGGCTCCACGTGCGAGGCCCCACCCTTCGTGAGATGTTCAAGGTCCAAAGAACGGCACCGGTTCGCCCCAGACGCCATGGAAATCATTGTTGCGCTGTGTGGTTCAGAGAATCAAGACAAGGGGAAAAGGTCTATCCATGTGCACATCCACACAATGTTCCCCCCAAATATGTTCTGCAGATGTGGAACCTATAGATCCAGAAAACCGACTGTATCATAAAACTGGACTTTCACTTTCTGAAAAATGCCCAGTTGAGTTCATATCAATGCAAGCCTGTTACATGTGTTATCTGCCCAAGGAACAAACCCAACAAGTGAAAGTGTGGTTTGGATGGATGGTGGACCTGGTCACCAGGCCGCTCGAGTAACTGGCTGTGTGTGCATGGGTGGATTGGGGCTCTGCCCTTCCGTAGCTGTAGCTCAGAAGGGGTGGGGAGGCTTGTGTCTCTGAAGACTGTACATAGAAGGCAAAACAGCAGCTGCACCTCAGCGGTACAGAGTTCGGGGCCAGGAGAGATTTGTGAGAGAATCGAAAGCAACCCTTGGGATAAGCAGAAGTTCTTATGGGGTATCAGGGGAGCTTTATGAGAAACTTTACTCCCAAGTGAACAGGTGCAGTTCAGAGGTAGCTAATACTCATGGAGCTTAATTTTATTCCCACAAGCTGATAAAACTCAAGAACTCTTTGGCTACCTCGGTTCATTCAATTCAACCTCAATTCAACAAACATTTTTAAAGCACATACATCGTGCCACATGTGGTATTTATATACAATGGAATATTACTGTACCATAAAGAAGGATAAACCTGAGTCATTCATAGGAAAATGGATGTACCATGAGACCATAATTTTAAGTGAAATAAATCAGACTCACAAGCTTAAGTAGTGCATGGTTTCTCTTATATAAGAAACCTAAAATAGAAATAAGAACAAAAAACAAAACACCCCATGTGATGGCACATGCCCATAATCCCAGCACTCGGGAGGCCAAGACATGAAGATTACTGCAAGTTGGAGCCCAGCCTGGGTTACAGAGCAAGTTCAAGGCCAGGATGAACTACACAGTGAGGCCCTGTCTCAATCAGTATCAATCAAACAATAGCAAAATGAAAGATGGATAACAGAAGTAGAGGTAGATCTTCTGCAAAAGGGAAGGTGACCAAGCGATAGAGGAAAGAGGAAGGGACAAGAGAGAGATGAAAAAAGAATTAATACTGTGTTGTGTACATGTATCAGTTTCCCATGAGGAACCCAGTCAGAGCTGGCTATGGTGGCACATGCCTGTTGTCCCAGCACTCAGGGGGCTGAGGCCAGCCTGGGCTACACAATGAGTTCAAGGCCAGCCTGAACTGCATAGTAAGACCCTGGCTCAAAAAAAAAAAAAAAAAAAAAAAAAAAAAAAAAAAAAAAAAAAAAAAAAAAAAAAAAAAATTAAGTCAAATGTGGGAAGCCAGACAAGCATTTATCAACCCATAATGCAAGACAGTTTGTATCAAGTGGTACAATAAAGCCCATGAAGCGGGATATGAAAGAGAGAATACTTAATTAAATTAAAAGTTTTAATTGTAAACCTCTGTGCTTTTTTAAAGTTTTGCTAGCTTGTTTCAATCATTCTGCAATGTATGTGTGCATCAAAACATCAATTGTAGGGCCAGGGGTTTATAAAGCTCAGTGGTGTCACCACCTGCTTCGAAAGTGCAAGGTTCCAAGTTTGATCCCTAGTACATTAAAAAAAAAAAATCAATTGTATCTCATAAGTTGATACAACTATTGTCAACTAAAATTTTTTTCAATCAACTAACAAACAAAAATTTGGGAAATTTTTCTCAAACTTTGTGAGAAAAATGTTGAAAAGTGTTGAGAAAAATTTTGATTTTCACTGGTAGAAAAAAAAAATGTTCCCAGCCTCCCTGGGAGACTGTGCAGGGCCTCATCCATCTGGAAGGGGAGTGAGGTACAGCCAATGTCACTGGCCACTAATGTTATTGGCTCTAGAGTCAATTTCCAGCCTTATGATCTTGGTTAGATTAATAAAATTCTGTTTTATATTCTTTTTTTTTTTTTCAACACGAGGGATTGAACCAGAGATTTTCTACCACTGGGCTATGTCCCCAGCACTTCCCCACTTTTTTGTGTGTGATACTAGGGATTGAACTCAAAGCATTTACTCTGAGGTACATGCCCAGCCTTTTTTGTTTTGTTTTGTTTTGGTACCGGGGATTGAACTCGGGTCCTTGGGCTTGTGAGGCAGGAGGTGGAATCACGAGCTAAATCTCTGGCCCCAGCCCTTTTTATTGGTTCATTTATTTTCTATTTTGACACAGATTTTGGTAAATTGCCCAGGTGCAATTCAAACTTTCAATTCTCCTGCCTCAGCCTCCCAATTAGTAACTGGAGTTACAGACATAGCCGTGGCACCCATTTGTAAATAACGTTAATGATGATAAGTACCTGCTAGGGTCACTGTGAGAACAAAAAGAGATAGTATACGAAAAGTGTTTAATTCAATGTTCAGCACATTTTAAGCATTTTGTAAATCATAGCTATTTTTCATTAATGTTTGCATACAAGGCAGAATTCCAACCCTGGATAACAGTTGAGAATTTTAATTTCAGTTCTGTTCCAGACTGCTCTCTAGGGCTAACCAGATTTTCCATTTCTCTGCTTCCTCGTTTACCATAGAGATCAAAGCTCTGAGAAGGAAGTTGAATTAGTGGGTACTCTCACTGTCTGGCTAGAGCTCTAAGGACCAGGAAAGTGTATATTTGTGCCTTTTATCTCCCGACTTTCTTCCCGTATCTTTCGGGAGTGGGGTGTGTGTGTGTGTGTGTGTGTGTGTGTGTGTGTGTGTGTGCGACAGAGAGAGAGAGAGAGAGAGAGAGAGAGAGAGAGAGGACTTCCTTCCTTAACCAGCCTTATCTGTCAGTTGTAACAAAAAACCTCAAGGGAAGACATTATGACAAGGCTTCCGACAGCTGGTGGTAATTCACTCACACAAGTCCCCCTTATCCTTTCAACACCCACTACTTATGTGCATCTGATGTTGCCGGGGGAATCCTTTGGGAAAAGGAGGTAAATTTCTCAGAAGGCAGTTGGAATAGTGAGGAGAGACTGTGTGAATTGTCTGATTAATTCTCCTTGTTTTGAACATAGATATCTGCTCTTACAAAGTTGAACAGCAGACTGATGTTGGGGGTCAAGAAATAAGTTTCTGGAATCAGAAATAATACAGAAATAAATTAATGAATAGCCCTAAATGTTCTTGACATTCACACCATCATTAAAACCTGAGTCATTTTCTAGACTGGGGCGAGCAGTGCCAGTCCAAACCCAAAGAACAAGTATCCGTCCCTCCAGGCTGGCTTACAAATCCATCAGGATGGTAATGGAATAGAATTCATTGTCTGGCTTTTTAATTAGAAAAACATTGGTTTAGCCAGGTATGGAGGCACAAGTCTGTAAACCCAGCTCTCTGGGAGGCTGAGGTAGGAGGATTACAAGTTCAAGCTCCATTAGGGCAACTTGGTGAGATCCTGGCTCAAATAAATAAATAAACAAACAAACAAAGTGGGCTATAGCTCTCTGCGAAGGACCTAGGTTCAATTCCCAAAATATATGTATATATTTTTAATTTTAGAAAAATATTGCTAAGAACAAGACAGCCATATGGTCCTTGCCTTTTTCTTGTATCATATTATGAACTAGCTCATATTTGAAGATAGATTAATATATAAGACAGATATAGATAGATACAAAGAGTATATAAATATACATATGAAACTTCACACTGAGTTTAAAAAATCCTTCTCTTTGGAATAAAATTTTGAATCCAGAAAAGTTACCGAGTAGCACAATGAAGTCTTGTATATACTTCACTTGATTCATCAATTGTTAACATTCTGCCACATTTGTTTTCTGTGTTATGCAAGCGTGCACACACACACACACACACACACATAGACACATAATATTGCTATTATTTTGATGAGCCTCTTGAAAGTAAAATACAGATTCTTGATCCTAGAATATTTCAGTGTGTATCTCCAAGAATAATTAAAATATTAACTGACAGTGGTTACGATCAGCCCACGTCAATTTTTCTGACTATTAAGCAGAATGCTTCACATCATAACCTGAAGTATCTGCTGTCAGTTTTTGTTTTATTTTTTTTGCTGTTGTTTTCTGGTACCGGGGATGGAACTCGGGACCTTGTGCTTGCCAGGCAGGCAGAGGAACCACTGAGCTAAATCCCCTCTCTCCTCCCCTGACCCCATCAGTTATTTAACCAATCAGCAGCTACACCCTCGTTATCACTGGGCTCACTCTGCATATCCAAGAGGGCTCCTCCAAATAAACACTCCCAAGACAAAGGAAAACAGGCAATCAAGGCAAATTCTCCCTTTTGCACTTGAAACTACTGGAAACCAATGTCTTGGCAGCTTAGATCAGCTGTGCTGTCCTTTCTTCCAGCTGCCAAAGGCTCAAAAATACTGAGAAACAGCCTCAAAAAGCCTCACGCAACCAAGCAAACATTTTAATGAAGGAACAGAATCTCACATTGTATATTCACTTTTACTTTCATTTCTGTTTTAGCTTATAAGAAATGAAAATACTGAGTTCCTGAGTTCAGTAGCAAACAGCTGGCAGTTCTAGACAAAATGTGATCAAACCTCAGTAGTCCTCCATCTGTGCAAAGCTCAAGCGAGTCCATCTTGTTCTAACTCTTGACACTTTGGGAAAAGAATGACACCCAATGTTCACCACTGTAATTCTTGTCTATGACAACGATGTTTTAATCTGATAGAGTATTTCATTTGTAGGCCGTGTTGATGATATAACAAGTACAGAAGCACTCAAGCTGGCTCTCAATCAGAGCTTGTGCGATATAAAAAGAATTATTGCAGTCCTTCTCTGTTGGTTTTCGTTAGTTCTCTGGACAAAGAGGGAGAGAAAAATCAAGGCCAAAAGGTCCTGCTGCTGATGGACCAAATCAACAGATTCAACCATTTGGTTCAACTGTGAAGGTGCACAGGGCTGGAACTAAGGTGAGGGGAGCAAGAAGCCACCTGAGATAAAAGATGCCCCAAACTCAAGTGATCGAAATGAACTGTGTTCTGCTTCAATATATCAGAAGATGAAAGGAATGCAAAAAATCTATGATGAAGAAAATATCAAAATCTTAGATAAAGACCATGTATCATGACTATAAATACGGAACATATCACATGATGTGACTGTTAATCAGGATCACACTTCTGGGTGTGTCAGGGTGAGTCACGCACATCAGGTCACTGACCCATTCCTCTCTGGTGTCCAACTCCTGTACTCTGCTTCTTGGTCTCCATGAAGTGAGAGTTTCCTGCACTCTGCCCTCTGCTATGACGTCTCTCCCTGGAATCCAGGCGTGAATTGAAAAGTCTGAAACCACAGCCACGTTAAATCTCTCCTCTGCTAAATTGCAGGTGTTAGGCATTGTGTTCCAGTGATGAATAGCTGAGCAAGACCATAACCACATGTCTCGACCTTCTGGGGAAATATCGCGATAACTATACTTGTTTTTGCCAAAGTGAGCAGTCACTTTGTGCTTAAAAATAGATATGAGAAGCGTAAATTTTGAAAGACAGGTATATATCAAATTTTATTGAAATAAATAATGGAAGGTTTAATTTCTATAAAAAATTGACAATCATGTCATTTCAAACAGATTAAATATAAGCTTAATTATTAAGAAGTTATTGGGCTGGGGATTTAGCTCAGTAGTTCCAGTGCCTGCCTCGCAAATGCAAGGACCCAAGTTAGATCCCCGGTACCATTACAAAAAAAAAGAAAAAAAAAAAAGAAGTTATAGTAAAATCCAGCTTTAGTTCCACACATTTTTGTGCCAAACCATGTTTCTGCCATGTGAATGTGTTTTCTCCTTTGAATAGCAAAGCTAAGATGGCATTTCATAATATCATTTGAATGGTTTGGAGAATTTTCCATTCATAAAATCAGAATTTAGGTGGTTATGCTGAATTCTAAAACTGCTCAGCAAATAAATTTTATTATAACTAAGAAAGAAAGAAAGATCATGTATTTTCAGTACTTTGCTTCTTTCTCCCTAGCCAGGGCCCTGGTTGTCCATCCTGATAGTGTGCCGAGATCCAAGCTTTGGGGAAACCTCTTCAGTGTTCTCTAGGCTGTATTCTGCTTACCTTGCAGCAACAGCTCTCTCTCTGTGTATTATGAATTGTTGGATAACACGTGGCATCTTAAAAATACCACAAGAAGCCAGGTGTGGTGGCATACCCCTGTAATCCCAGCACTCTGTGACGCTGAGGAAGCAGAGTTGCAAGTTCAAGCCTAGCCTGGGCAACTTAGTGATCCCATGAAACCACGGATTTAGCTCAGTGGTTCCCCCACCTGACTTGTAAGCCCAGGGTCCTGATCCCCAGTGCCAAAAACAAACAAACAATGAGACCCTGTCTCAAAATAAAGATAAAAGAGCTGAGAACGTAGCTTAGTGTGAAGGCCCTGGGTTTAATCCCCAGTATACCCTTACACACACACGCACACACACACACACACACACACACACACACACACACACACAGATACCACAAGGTAAAAGTAACTCTCAGAGCCAGATGCTCGTCCTTCCTCCCTACTTCCCAAACAATTTCACGTCTCAAGCTTTTGTCTAAGGCACTGGGGAGAGGGTAGATCAGGGCAGGAAGAGGAGAGAGTGGAAAAGGGAAAAGAAAGGAACAGGCTACCTCATGAACTGCCCATCTTGTGACTACAATGAAGTTTTTCAAATGCATGTCCTTTTTAGAAAACCTTGAGCTCCAGCTTATCTTGAAGTGCCTGCTTGTTCAACTCCAAAACCAAATCTGCCTCACCTCCTCTCTCGTCACATAGCCAGCAGAGTTCTGGAATGCAAAGTGGCCGTGCCTCATCCGCCATTCAGGCTGCCGTGAGCTCAGGCTGCTTAGGAAATGTCAAGCTGGAGACTATTATAATAGCCCCTCATCCACAAGTACCCAACCTGATCTAGTGGCCATAAACGCCATCTACAGGCGCCCCCTGCTGGTGGAACCTATCTTACATCGTGGATTCAAATTTGCCCTTAAATGCTCTGGCGAGTTACGAACAGCCACAGACTATTCCCTGTGTTGTTACACCTAGCCTGCCTCATTTGCTTATGGTACTACCAGGCCCTTGTAGGTTAGAGGTACTTGCTTTTCCCCCCTGATGGCCCGCCTAGTTCCTAGTTCCTAGTGATGGACTCCCTACACCTCCCTTTAGGTTTCTAGATCCTTGTCTGCCTTACAGGACCTTCTTAGGTCTTGTGTTCCTTGCAACCCAACCCCCTCACGCTTTTTTAAAATCTACCCTCTAGGTAGAAACCTCAGCCTAGAGAGCTGAGCCCCTGGCCAAGTTCTTGGCTCTCCCTAGGGACTGACTCAGCTTCCAGTTTTCTTTTCCTGAAGTGTATATAGCTCAGGGCCCCATCCAGTTGGAGCCGAACTCTAGTTTTTTATCTCAGTTTTATTTCCAAAGACAGAGCATCACTTCTGGCCCTCTTTGACATCCATTTCTGCCTGTGAGTTATGGTGAGCACTGTGGTTAGAGGACAGGATAAAGAGAAGAAAGTGCTGAGGGCAGCTGAGATATAGGAACAGGACACAAAGAATCTTCGAATGTCTTCCAAGGCTGTCTGGAGGAAGGATGGAGTAAGTAGAGCCTGGGCTTGTTATTGTTCTGAGGATTCAGAGAAAAAAAACTCTAAGAAGGTTTTCTTATGTTGGTAGAGTCTTCAGCCTCCTCTCTGGTTATAGCCAACATGGCATTTTATGCTTGGTTGGTACTAGCCATGTTCCAGAAGGAAAAGAATTCAATCCTGCTGTTCCTCTGCTTTCCAGGAGTCCAGATAGTGATGCAGACTGTAGTAGGCAATCTCTAAGACAGCGCCCAAACCTCTATAGAATCCCCTCCCCTTGAATCCAGGACAGATCGAGTGACTCACTTCTCATGAACAGAGTAAGGCAGAAGTGATGGGACATCACCTCCAAGATTAGGCTTAACTGTGGCTTCCCCCTTAAGCACGTTTGCTCTCTTAGACAAGTGTGCTGGGAGAAGTAAGCTCCCATGTTGTAAGTATTTCCTGTGGTGTGCAGGGGAACTCAGTCCAACAGCCTTCAAGGAGCTAACGCCTGCTGACACCTGTATGAGTAAGCCTGGAGATGGAGCATTCAGGCCCTGCCAACTCTTGAGATGACTGCTGTCCCAGCCAACCCCCTGACTGTAACCTCACAAGATGCAATGGCATCTAGCTGAGCCTCTCCACGATTCCTGACCCTCAGAAATTGCAACACTATAAGTAGTTTCAGTTTTCAACTACTAAATCTGGGACTTATCTGCTGTGCAGCAACAGTAATGATAACGAATATACCATGAATGTCCCCCTCGACCCAAGATCATGGGTAGCAGTAGAGACCCAGCACCTGCAAAAAAACTATTATTCTCTCTATTATAAAGAAGGACAAAAAAGTCAGAGTAGTTATGTAATGCTGCACAATAGGAAACTATATGCTGAAAATTAAGGATATGAAAGTAGCATCTTTTAAAAAATTGTCCTGTAGCATATAACCCTTATGCATGTTTTCTCCAAAACGTGCTTTTAGTTACTGCCAAGAATGTTTTTCCTTAGAAGATGTGCATTGTCCATGAAAACCTTTCTTCTTGAAATTACAATGCACAGCTGTACATTTTAGTGGCAATAGATAGTTGGGGAATTCAAAGTAAAGATTTCTATAGCCAAAAGATGGTATAGCTTGAACCGTTACAGAGACATAAAGGATACTAAAGTTAGTATGTTTCTGTTGGTGCCCTGGAGTCACTTGTTTATATTAAAATTTCTTGTATCGGTTCCTCTTCCTCTGAGCTAGTGTTGTGAGGTTAGATATAGGGGTGAGTAAACATACGGTGGACAAAATTCTGAGTGCATGTGCCTTTTCCGCCAGTGAACCCAACTTGCTTTAAGTCTTTGTTATTTGAACTGCGTCCCAGATTCTCCTTTGAAATGTGCAGCTCACCCATTTTTATTAACCTGATTATGGAGCTCTCTGATGCTTTGTTCGATAGATTCTCAGTCATGTCCAAGTACACTTCCTTTTTTAAAAAAAAAAGTCATTCATTTATCTGTGCCAACTTTTAGGAGTTTTTTCATATAAATTAGATAGCAAGTCTCTGCAAGGTCAGATTTAAATGGTGCAACTTATTATTTTAAAACATATGACATTTTGCACTTATTGCTAATTTAGAGACCACTTTTATCCAAGTTCTAGCAAAAGATTTTGCCTTATGGTTTGTTTTGATGTGCTTATATCTCTGGTTTTTATTTATTTTTAAGGAATAGCAAAACTGGGTGCCCTTGCAAGAAAATATTTTAAAAACATACCAGATGGATGAAAATAATTACTCTTGTGAACATGAAACAGAAGTTGGGCCCCTGTAAATTAAGCACAGCCTCTACTACTTTATAACTGTGTGATGTTCTCTGACTACCTACTTTTCTCTGCAATTCTGGACAAAAACAGCATCTTTCTCACAGGACTGTAGTGAGGATTAAATGAGGTTGTGCTTCTAAAGTGTTTTAGTTTGGGCCTGGCACGTAGCATGAACTCAGTAAATATTTCTGCAAGTTTGTAGATGTACTAATGGTGATTACTGGTAATGTTGCTGTCATAGGATGTCAGGAATTACAATAGAAAACCATTACATAATTCTGTTTGGACCGCCAGTGAGCTTTAATATGAATCACCTGTACTAATGAGACTGCTCTGGAAAATAAGACCCAGAAAATAGCTACCATCCTCCCACCAGGAACTGATCACCATTTGGTCTCCATACTCAACCTTTTGTAAAGACATTTTTTATATAGGGTCCTCTCTATTAGAATGACATCTATCTGTTTGTCCCACTTTCTAACCACTTCCACTCCCATAATGAGTAGGGACAAATCCTCAACTAAACAAAAAGATCTCAACCGGAGGTTTCAAGCACAGCTTAAGAAAAGAACCAACAAAGGAGTTCTCTGTCTCCATCCCTCCGTTGTGTTCTGTGTTGGTTTTATTGGCATGATCTGCAAGTTACTGAGTTAACTGTCAGAAAGCCTAGGCCTACATTCTCCCCAGGTTCACAGCCCTTAGAGAAAAGACTGTCACTTCTGGGAGGCTCCCGAAGAAGCCTGTGTAGATTAGCTTGAGTCCTTCCTGAACACTAATTCCCAACACTAGGGGGAAAAATTAGCCTTTGAAAAAGTAACTATCTTGTCATCCAGAAGACATCTCCTTCATTTCAATATTAACTGGTGTGTGTTCATGAAACAAACATAGATTTTACTATTAACCTGGGTCAAATGAAAGCAGAAGGACAGATCTGCTCAAAATCACCATTTAGCACATTCAAAAGATTTGCTTTTAAATATCTTCTCCATAAGAATTCAGAGGTCAGGGCTGGGGATTTAGCTCAGTGGTATTACTGCCTGCCTTGCAAATGCAAGGTCCCCAGTTCCATCCCCAGTACCAAAAGAATTTAGAGGCCAGCAGACAGTTCTAGAAAATACTTTCTTAGGTTTCTCAAACGAAATTACTTCTCTCATTCCCCCAACTCTGGTTCTTCTGCCATCTCTATCTATCTCAGTAACTGACTTTGCTAGTCGCAGTATGACTGACCAGGACACTTTGAGCTAATTCGGTCATCCTTTGTTATCCATAGGTTAATGGTTCCAGGAGCATCTGCAGATATCTGAATTTGCAGATGCTCAACTTCCTTCCATAAAATGGCACAGTTTGGGCATATAACCTATGCACTGACTCCTGCTATTTTAAATCATGCCTGTATTATTATAATATCTAATACAGTGTGAAAAATTATTAATCTATATTAGTTTTCTATTTGTATTATGTTTTCCAGTGCATTGTTTTGTTTTGCTTTTTAATACTTTCGACACAAAGTTGGCAGAATGCGCAGATTCAGGGGACAAACTGCACTTGTTTCAGCCTCTGCCTCATTTCCTACACTCAACTGATCCCTCAGGAATTCTCACATCCATCCCTTTTCCCCATATCCACCACCACTGCCTGGCCCTGATGCTCTCGTAACAGCTTCTCAGAGATTCCCATCTTTCACTTGGCCCACTTACACCCATCTCCATGCTGACTTCACACTCATGACTCACGAAGACGTAAGTGTGTCAGGCCCTGCTTTGAAACCTCGGGTGGGTTGGACAGAGAGAAAAAAGTAGGAGGAAGAGGCGGGAAAGGAGGAGAAGCGGGAAGAGGGAGAGGAAGGAGAAGAGAAGAAAGCGGGGAGGAAGGAGTAGGAGGAGGAGGAGGAGGAAGAGGAGGACAAAGTACATGAAATAATGATTTTCCAACCCCAGATATCGGGCAATGCAGGATAGTGATCCTAGAGACAGGAGAAATGAAGAAAGTAGGCCCTACAACTGTCTTATCTTACTGCCCAGGCGAGAGTTTGCAGGAGGAGATGGAACCCAGGTAGAATCTTGTGATTTTCTTAGTTGCAAACATACTGAGATTTGAGAAGGCCACGGAACTATGTTCATAGGGCAGAGCGACAGAAAGAAGAAAAAATTCCACGGGTCTGTAGATGATCCCCCCGCTAAGTACTCAGCACATTTGTATGAAGAAACCACTAGGATGGGAGGTAAGAACCGCATGACAGAACCAGAGGGAACAATCCACTTGGCTCATACAAGGCTGGAATAGTTTGTTTCCCCATCCACCAAAATCAGAAAAGTCTGGTAATTCATGGGATATTGAGTACAGTACTATTCAGAAGAGTGTCAGTAGTGGTAAAAATTGTTGCTTTTGATTCACTTATCAAAAACAAGACCCAAATGGATCAAACTATTTCCAATTAATTTAACTGTGACACAGATTAAAACTCAAGCTGGATGTGGTGGCACACAGCTATAATCCCAGCATTCTGGAGGCTGAGGCAAGAGGACTGCCATGAGTTCAAGACCAGCCTGAACTACATAGCGAAACCCTGTCTCAAACAAACAAGCAAGCAAACAAACAAACAAACAAACAAACAAAAAGATCAGTGTTCTGTGGGAAAAATTTGAGAAACCTAGTGTAGGTATCACTAGAATCCCCAAAGGAATTAGGAAGGGCAATAAAAATGTCTAAAGAAATAATGGCTGAAAATTGCCCAACTATAATGACAACTATAAACATGCAGATCTAATAAGCTAAACTCGAAGCACAAGAAATATAAAAATAACTACACCAAGGCATCTTAAATTACTTAAGATGGCTGGGGATTTAGCTCAGTGGCACTGTGCCTGCCTCACAAGTGCAAGGTCCTGAGTTCAATCCCTGGTACAGGAAAAAAAAAAATTACTTAAGATCAACAATAAAGAAAATCTTGAAAGCATCAGAAAATAAAAGACCTACTGTATACAGGAGAACAAAGTTAAGAATTAGAGCAGAATTCTTATCAGAAAAACATTAGCCTAGAAGACTGCAAAGCACTATCTTTAAAGTAATGAAAGAAAATAAGTGGTCATTTAGAATTCTATCACCTGCAGTATAAGCTTTCTGCACTCAGAAAGACTGTGCTTAGTTTAATGTTCTGTTATTGTTAGCTTAAAGATTTTAATAATGTTTGCACATAGAGTTACATATTTTCATCTTGCATTGGAACCCACAATACAAATGGAGGGCATTGTGCCCTCATACCCAGCAAAAATATCTTTCAAAAATGAAGCAGAAATGAAGATTATCAGATTTTTGTCACACAAAAATTGAAAAATTCCCAGAATACCTGCAGAATGAGAATAAGAAATGTTAAAAGAATTCTTTCATGCCAAAAGAATATGATACCAAATGGAAATCTAGATCTAAACAATGTAGTAAAAAATAATGGAAAAGGGTAAATAAATGAGTAAACATAAAACTTTAAAATTTATCGCTTCCCCCAGAAAATAAAATAGATAAAACTCTTGAAAATACAGCATAGGCAAGAACTTTCTGAACAGAACCTCAACTGCATGAGAAATAACAAAAAACATAAAGAATCAACAAATGAGACTATATAAATTAAATAACTTCTGCACACAAAAGGAAGTAACCAACACAGTGAAGAGACATTCTATAGAGTGAGAAAAATTTTTTTCCAGCTACCCCTTGGATACAGGACTAATATCTAACTTAAATTTAAGAACTCAAAAAAAAAAAACTTAAGAACTTAAAAAGTGAGAATTCCCCAAAATAAAAGGTCCAGTCAAAAAATGGGCAATGGAAATGAATAGACATTTCATGAAGAGAAGTACAAATCCTAATAAATATGTGAAAGCATGTTCAACATCTCTGGTCCATTAGAGAAATTCAAATCAAAACAACACTGAGCTTCCATCTTATTCCAGGGAGAATGGCTATAATCAAGAGATCAAATAATAACAAATGCTGGTGTGGCTGTGGGGAAAAAAGAACCATTCTACATTGTTGAGAATGTAAACTAGTACAACCAATATGGAAATCAGTATGAAGATTCCTCAAAGCACTACAAAGAACTTCCACTTGACCCAGTTATTTCTCTTCTTCTTCCTGGAAAAGTTAGAGACATCATATTACAGTGATCCATGCACACCTGTGTTTATAGCAGCACAACTCATAATAGCTGAGTCTCGGAAGCAGCCTATATGTCCATCAACTGATGAATGAATATGCAGCTAGAAGGGAAGGGAAGGGGACATAAAAAGATTTAAGATGTATTATGTATGTGTGTCAATTCCTCACGATGAATGTACTCACTATGTACTGCCAATATATAGAGGCTGTCATTCTTTACAACAGACACCAAAGGTATATACCTAAAGTCTCTTTGGGAAGTCAAAAGGTCGATTGGGAGGCATTCTATACTCAACGTGGAGCAAGTCCTGTGCTGGTCAAAATATATCTCGGATCTGACTACCACTGTCTCTGTCTTGGATTATAGGGATAGCTCCTCCACAAATTTTTCGTTGCTGTTATTAATCCCTGAAGGGACTTCTCAAAATAATATCAAACCAATGCCCTATTTCCACACATTTTTACCTATTTCCTTTCTTTTCTCTTTCTTTCTTTAAGCAGATACAGTGCCACTGAGCTACATCCCCTGCCCTATCCCTTATTTTCTATCTCATTCATCATTCTCTGCTTTCTGTGAAGACAAGGGATTTGTACTTTTTGTTCATTTTACAATATCTATCACATATTAACTTCATAACAAAAAATTTCTGAAGGTATAACATTTTCTTAATGTCATTAAAAATGGTGCTTTTATAAAAACTCTCATGCTAGCAATATCTGTAGGCCTAAAGACTTCTTTTCATTTTACTAAGGTAATTACTGTACCAGAATCCTAGCCAGAAAAAGGGAAGATGTCACTCATTAGGCCAGAACTAAGGCTACATTTTATTACCTGATAAGCACCCAGTTCCATCATACACATCCATTTCCTGCTGTGTCACTGATATTCCTTGGTGTCAGAGTCTCAGCTCCTTGCTGTTATCAGCTGCTACCTTTGCCCCAGAAGTTTATCTACTGGTGAGGGAATCTCCCCTTTCTAAAGGCATGCCCTGATTGGGTCAGAAGTCACACCTTTTTTTAGCCAGAGTCCTCCTCAGCAATGCTACTATCTCTCCTTTCCCTCTGGTTATCTCAAACACACAGAGGGAAGACCCAAGATTTTCCCTTTAGCTAGTGAAGACAGCAACTCCAATTGGTCCTAGTGTTCCAGAAATGAAGCAGCATAGCAGTTTTCCTCTGTAGTCCATCCCCCCTCTTTTTTTTAAAACTTTATTTTGTTCTTTGGCAGGTTCTCACTGTGTGATTTAGGCTGCATTGAACTCACTATGTAGTCCAGGATGGCCTTGAGGCTGCAACAATCCTCCCACCTCCGCCTCCCAAGTTCTAGGATTACAGGTGTGCACCTCCATCCACACCACATTGAGACCATTCCTTCATTTAAAAGCATTTTGACCTCTATGCAGGTAGTGACTCCTGTGTCTGTCTAGAGCAGGGTGTGTTGTACATGACCCTAGTACCATCTAACAGCACAGAACTACTTATTTTTGCTCAAACTCTGCCAATCCATGCCAGGTAATTAGAAGTTCTCTTTTTAGATAAGGACACTGATATATAGCCCCCAAATCTGTGTCTTTTCTTCTATTAAATGGAAAAGTTGACAATACATTATGTCAATATCATACACAAAATGCTCCAGCAATACCTCTGAAGCTATTATAATGCCTAACATGTTCAACCCTTCTTCTTCAACATGATAGCAGTTATGAACATATGATGATTTGAGCCTATGATATTCAATAAAGCTTTTAAAATAGTTTGCACTCCATGAATTTTGAGCATTTATTGTGTAATGTTAGAATAACAATTGAGATTGGCAGGGGACAAATTCTGGGAATAACCTTGATATAACTCTTGGCTTACTAGAGCCCTTTAGCTTCTCATTCTGAAACAAATGTGGACATAAATCTCACAGAATTTGGTAACTTTACACATGACTACATTTATTATATAAGATTTAAAACTCAGGGCATCACACTGCAGGCACATTGCTGCGCATCCTCAGTATTTAATGTCTCTGTGTTCCTCTGGCCAGAAGGCCGGGCCACAGGGTGAGGCAGAGTTGTGGGGCAGAGGGACCCTGACAGTCTCCGAGAAGCTGGTTCCAATGGCCACAGCAGGAAGACTGACAACCTCCAAGAAGGTCGACCTCATCACCCAGCAAGTCGAGGTGCTGAAGCACTCAGTTGGCCAGCTAACTGGCAAGCAGGGGTGCTGTGTGAGTTTCCTGAGGCAGACCTCTGATGCCAAGATCTACATCTCAACCTATTCTGTCTTCTCCTCTTCTCTTCAACAGCTTCCTAGAGATTGTGTGATCTTCCTGTGCCCTCTGATCTCGATTCTAACCTTTCTCTATCCTATCTAGTCTTCCCTCCCCAACTCTAACTCCCCATCCTGAAGGATAAAGTTGCTATATTGAAGAGTTTATTCACTATAAACATATATTGGGCTGGTCCTCAATATTTGATTTAATTCACACAGTTGAAGATGATAGATTAATAACTACCACAAACTGACATTATCTAAGCTGTGCTTGATGCTATTGTGTTGCTGATTGTATCACTTGGGCTAAGGTGTTGTGGTTGATCTCATCAGCTGTCCTTCCTGATATAATGAAAATGAGATTGCCTCAGAGTTATTAGAGACTCAAAACCTAAAATCAGCTATATCTGGAAGATTGAAGTATTAACCCAGGAATTAAACCAAGGACAGTATCAATGACAAAAATAGAAATGAGAAGGCATTTAAATAAGACACAAACACAGACTTCCACCTCACCAAAGGTGATCTCTGGGGGAAATGAGGTGGAAAAGTCTAACAGTCAACCATCTGGTCACCCTGAACCAATAGCACAGGAAGTAGCAAAAGAGATAAATGAGGCTCTAAAAAAATTCAAAACAGAAATAATTCCCAGTTAAACAGAGATGATGAGAAGAATGAAAGACATGATTAGAGACATTAGAACAGAAACAGATTAAAAAAAATAGATGAGCTCAGGACCATGATGGAAACCACAAATGCCCAACATAGGAAAGGAATGAAAACCTTGAATGACCAACATAGGAAAGATATGGAATCCATGAAACAAATTCAAACAGATATTCAGGAAATTAAAACTCTATAGAAAGCATTTGCAGCAGAATGAAGAAATGTGAAGACAGAGTTTCAGATCTAGAAGATAGGATTATGGTCAGTGACCATGAAAAGAGAAATCCCTTAAGAAACAGTAAGGGATCATGAGAGATTGATCCAACAACTCTTAGATGATGCAAAGAAGAATGATGTAAGACTGATAGGGATCCATGAAGTAGCAGGAGAAAGTACAAATTACATTAAAAAACTGTTCATAGAATTAATGACGGAAAACTTCCCAAACAGAAGGGAAGATTTTGACATACAGATAAGTGAGGCATATAGGACTCCAAATAGCCATGTTCAAAAAAAATCTACACCTAGACATATAATCAAGATCCCAGAAACCCAACAGAAGAACAAAATACTACAGGCACTTAGAGAAAAGACACAAATCGCATGCGAAGGAAAGGCCATCAGAATCACAGCAGACTTTTCAACACAAACCCTCAAGTCAAAGAGAATCTGGAGCAAGGTATTTCAAGTCCTAAAAGAAAAAAACCTCCAACCTAGACTGATGTATCCTGCAAAACTATCTTTCAAAACTTATGGGGAAATAAGGTACTTCCACAACAAAGAACACCCAAGAAATTTCATGAACACCAAATTGGCACTCCAAATACTTCTTAACAATATGCTGGAAAAAGAAAATGAAGGCCACAACTCTACAAATGTCAACAGAGAAAATATACCAGGCAAGGCAAGAAATTAAAGGAAGATAGGGAAAAATAAAAAAGAAAAGAACCAACAACAGGAAAATAACATGACAATGCAAAATCAATATGTAACAGTTGTAACCATCAATGTTAATGGCCTCAATTCACCAATCAAAAGAAATAGGCTGGCAGAATGGATTAAGAAGCAAAATCTAACAATGTGCTGTATACAAGAAACCCACTTAATCCACAAGAAATTCATAATATGAGAGTAAAAGGATGGAAAACAGTTCTCCATGCAACAGGAACTCAGAAAAAAGTGGGTGTAGCTATCTTATTGGCAGACAGAATAGATTTCAAACCAAAACTAATTAAGAGAGACAAAGAAGGTCACTACATCCTTGGGAAGGGAACAATACAAGAGGAAGAAATGACAATCATAAATATATATACACTGAATACTAATGCCTCCAACTATACAAAACAAATATTAATGGATATGAAAAATGAAATAAGCACTAATGCAATTGTAGTGGGTACCTCAATACTCCACTGACACAGATAGATCATCTAGACAAAAAAAAATCAACAACAAAATAACAGAACTGAACCAAGTCTTAGAACACATGGACTTAATAGATGTCTGCAGTGTTCTACCTCACAAAATCAGAATATACATTCCTTTTGGCTTCAAATGGGTCATTTTCCAAAACAGACCACATGCTAGCTCATAGAACATGTTTAAGTAAATGCAAGAGAATTAAAGTTGTCCCTGTATATTACCTGAGCATAGTGCAATTAAACTGGAGATCAATAGCCTAATAAACTGCAAGAGCTTCACAAACAAATGGAAATTAAATAACACCCTGCTAAACAATCATTGGGTCACAGAGGAAATTAAAGAAGAAATTAGACAATTTTTACATTTAAATGATAATGCCAGTACAACATATAGGAATCTATGGGACACAATGAAAGCAGTTCTATGAGGGCAATTCATAGCAATAAATGCCCATACTAGGAAAACAGAGCGAGCTCAAATAAACAACCTAATGCTTAACCTTAAGCTCCTAGAAATAGAAGAGAAAGACAAATCAAAAGCTAGTACAAGGGAGGAAATTATAAAGATCAGAGCAGAAATTAATGCAATGGAGACTAAGAGAATGATACAAAAATCAATGAATTGAGTTGGTTTTTTGAAAGAATAAGTAAAATTGACAAACCCTTAGCCAACCTTATCAAAAAAAGGGAAAAAAGGCTCAAATTCATGCAATTAGGAATGAAAAAGCTGAAGGCACAACAGATCTACCAGAAATCCAGAGGATCATCAATACCTACTTCAAAAACCTGTATTCTAATACAATGGAAAGTACAGAAGAAATGGACAGATTCCTACATACATGAACTTTAAAAGTTCAATGAAGAAGATATAAAAAGTCTGAACACCCCAATTACATTCAGTGAAATTTAAAATGTAATTAAAACATTGCCAACAAAGAAAAACACAGGTCCTGATGGCTTTACTGCTGCATTCTACGAGACATTTAGAGAAGAACTATTGCCATTACTCTTTAAACTCGTCAATGAAATTGAAAGGGAAGCAATACTTCCAAATTCATTCCTGGAAGCAAGTATTACTTGGATTCCAAAACCAGGGAAAGACCCAACTAAAACAGAGAACTACAGGCCAATCTCCCTAATGAACATAGATGCAAAAATCCTCAATAAGATACTGGCAAACAGAATACAGAAGATCATCAAGGAGATCATACACCCTAATCAAGTTGGATTTATCCCAGGGATGCAAGGATGCCTCAACATATGTAAATCAATAAATGTAATACATTATATTAACAGAGTCAAGGACAAAAACCATATGGTATCAATAGATGCAGAAAAAGCATTTAAAAAAATTCAACACCCATTCATGACTGAAAAAAAAAACCCTGCAGAAAATTGAAATAGATGGTCTTTATCTCAACCTGATAAAGGCTGTCTATGAAAAACCAACAACCAATATCATATTAAATGGTCAAAAACTGAAAGCCTTCACACTAAAATCAGGAACAAGGCAAGGATGTCCACTACCACCACTCCTGTTCAATATAGTTCCAGAAACATTAACCACAGCAATTAGACAAGAGAAAGAAGTAAATGGAGTAAAGATAGGAAAGGGAGACGTTAAACTGTCACTATTTGCTAATGATACGATACTGTACATAGAAAATTTTTTAAAAAAACTCTGCCAAAAGACTCCTAGACTTAATTGACAGATTCAGTAGAATAGCTGGATACAAGGTCAACACTAAAAAATCAATAGCCTTCTTGTGCACAGATAACACTCACTGAGAGAGAAATTAGGGAAATGATTCCTTTCACAATAGCACCACCAAAAAATGAAATATCTAGGCATCAATCTAATGAAGGAGACAAAAAGACCTCTACACTGAAAACTACAGCACTCTGAAAAAAGAGAAAGAAGATGATATAAGAAAATGGAGAGACATCCCTTGCTCCTGGGTAGGAAGAATCAACGTAGTGAAAATGGCCATACTACTCAAACTGCTATACAGATTCATTGCAATCCCAACTGAAATCCCAGCAGTATACTTCGCAGAACTTGAAAAAACAATCCAAAAATTCATTTGGAACCAGAGAAACCTAGAATAGCAAACGCCATTCTAGGCAACAGAGACATGGCAGGGGGCATCACAATTCCCAAAGCCACTGTGATAAAAACAGCATGGTACTGGCAAAGAAGCAGACCCAAGAATCAATGGAATAGATTAGAAGATGCAGAAACAACACCAGACATACTCAGCTATCTCATCTTTGACAAAGGAGCCAATCATCCTCACTGGAGGAAAGATAGCCTCTTTAATAAATGGTGTTGGAAAAACTGGCTTTCAACGGGCCAAATATTAAAACTAGATCCCTATCTTTCACCATGCACTAAACTAAAATCTGAGTAGATTAAAGATCTAAATATCAAAACAAAAACACTAAACTTATTGGAAAATAAATTAGGTAGAACTCTTGAAGACATTAGCATAAGAAAAGACTTAATGAACAAATAAATCATCAGCCACACAAAAATTTGCACAAAGAATTAACAACTGGGATCTCATTGTATTAAAAAGTTTTTGCAGTTCAAGAGAAACCACCGACAGAGCCAAGAGACAACGTACAATGTGGGAAAAAAATTTTACCAGCTGCTCCTCAGACAAAGGACTACTATCTAGACTATGTAAAGAGCTAAAAAAAATCAGACTCCCCAAATACAAAGACCCAATTAAAAAATGGGCATTTGAAATGAACAGACATTTCTCAACCAAAGAAGTAAAAGCAGCAAATAAATATATGAAAAAATGTTCAACATCACTGGTCATTCGAGAGGTGCAGATGAAAACAATGCTGAGATTCCACCTCACCCCAGAGAGAATGGCTGCTACCAAGAAATCAACCAATAACAAATGCTGGCAGGGCTGTGGGGAGCAAGGAACACTTCTTCATTGTTGGTGGGAGTGCAGACTTATGCAACCACTGTAGAAATCAATATGGAGATACCTCAAAGAACTAGGATTAGAGGTTCCATTAGACCCAGCTATTCTTCTGCTTGGAACCTTTCCAAAAGAATCAAAAGAATCATACCACAGTGACATATGTGTACCCGTGTTTATAGCAGCACAGTTTGTAATAGCTAAAACTTGGAAGCAGCCCAATTGTCCATCACCTGGAGACTGGATAAAGAAGATGTGGTTTTTCTATAAAAGTAAGTACTACTCAGATATAAAGAATCAGAAACTAGAGACATTTATAGCTAAATGGATGCACATTGAGGCCATACTGTTTTTGGGGTTTTTTTGAGACAGGGTCTCACTGTATAGTTGAGACTGTCCTGGAACTCACTATGTAGGCCAGGCTGGTCTCAAACTCACAGCGATCCTCCTGCCTCATACTCCTGAGTGCTGGGATTACAGGAGTGCACCACTATGCCCGGCCGAGGCCATACTCTTAAGTGAAACAAATAGGACACACTTCAGTAAATACTGAATAGTTTCTCTGGTGTGTAAAACTAAAAGCATAAATAAGGTTCAAGTGGTATAATTGATAGTGTGAAATAGGAAGAAATGGCTAAAGGGGAGTGGGAAGGAGAGGGGAAAGGAAATAAGGGAAAAGAAAAAATGTAAAAAAAGGAAAAAATGGAAACAAAGTCTTTGTAGATAGGGAAGGGTGAAGTGGGTGAAGGTGGGGCAGGGGTAGGGGGAAAAAATAAGAACCAAGACCTATCATGCAAAGGCACAAGATCCCACTGATGAATGTAACTGTATTATTTGCTATAAATGTACCAGTAAACTTAAAGGGGGAATAAAAAGAAGCTGAAGAGGCAGCATCTTGAGACAGGCTCAAAAGCAAAAATGCAGCTGCACCTAGAAGATATCTCTGAAAAGTAGTCATTTACCAAAGAGGCCTTGATACTAATAATGAAGCTACCCACCATAAACAGTTCACAAGCATCAACAGAGAAAACAAATGAAAAGAAATAGAAACTGAGAAGACATAGAAGCAAGATGCAACCCCAGACCTCCAGATACCCAAGGCAAATCTAGGAGGCTTTGAGGTGAAGAAATAAAAAGACACCAAGCTAAAATTTCGGAAATGATAGCAGTAGAAATAACAAAGCACATGCAAGAGTCTATAGAAAAAAATCAAAACAATTACACAGATAAAGAAATGATTACCATAATGAAGGATATGGTTAGTAAATCTAGAATAGAGAACAGGTTTCTTTTAAAAAGAGGAGTTTAGGAAAGTGACAGAAACCATGAATGGGTTCCATGAAACAGATTTAAACAGATATCCAGGAGATTAAAATTTCTACTGAAAGTATACACAGCAGAATCAACCAATATGAGGACATAATATCATATGGTTGGCAATCATCAAATGAGAGACTTCTCAAAAATAGCAAGGGGTCATGAAAAATCAATCCAACAGCTTATCCTCCAAATAAGAGAATATTGATCAGAATCAATAAAAAAATCAGAAGGTAATACAAAGGAAATAAAAAACCTGTTCACCAAAGAGATGGCAGAAGAGATGCAAGTTAAACCCAAAGTGCTTACAAGTGAGGAAGTTATAAAGATCAGAGCCAAAATCAATGCAAGACGAAGAAAGCAGTAAAAAAAAAAAAATCAGTGAATCAGAGTTGGTTCCTTGAAAGATTAAATAGATACAGCCTTAGCCAACCTTATCAAAAATAGGAAAAAATGAAAATTTATTCAATTAGGAATGAAAATGGTGAAATAAAAAAGGATCCTGAAAAAATCCAGAAGATCATCACTATCTACTTCAAGAACTTGTGCTCTAATAAGATGGAAACACAGAAGAAATGGACAGATTCCTAGTAATATATGAATTATCCAAGGTGAATCAAGAAATTATAAAAATTCTAATTACCCCAATATTAATGAAATTAAAGAAGTGACTTAAAAACTACCAACAAAGAAAAACGTAGGTCATGATGGATTCACTGCTGAATTATACCAGAAATTTAGAGAAGATCTAATGCCACTACTCCTCAAACTCTTTAATGGAATTGAAGGGGAAGCAATACTCTCAAGCTCATTCATGAAAGCAACTGTGAAACCAAAAACCAGAGAAGGATCAATCCAAAAAAGAGAACTACAGGCCTGTCTCCCTAAGGAACATAGATGGAAAAATCCTCAATAAGATACCGGCAAACAGAATGCAGCAAATCATGAAGAACATTGTACACCATGACCAAGTAGGATTCATCCTAGAGATGCAGGGATGGCTCAACATATGCAAATCAATAAATATTATACACTACATTAGCAGAACCAAGAACAAAAACCACATAATCATCCCAATAGATGCAGAAAAAGCATTTGATGCATCCAATACCCATCTATGATTAAAAAAACATCTTATAGAAAATTGTACTAGATGGTCTTTATCTCAATCTGATAAAAGCCATCTATGGTCAAGAACTGAAAGCTTTCACTCTAAAATCAGGAACTAGGGCCGGGGATTTAGTTCAGCAGTTCGGGGGCCTGCCTTGCAAGCGCAAGGACCCAAGTTCAATCCCCGGTACCAAAAAAATAAAAAATAAAATAAAATCAGGAACGAGACAAGTATGCCCACTATCACCACCCCTATTCAATATAGTTTTGGAAACATTAGTCAGAGCAATTAGACGAGAAAGAAATAAAGGAAAAAGGATAGGAAAGGAAGAAGTTAAATAATCATTATTTGAGATGACTTGATATTCTACATAGAAGAACCCCAAAATTCCACCAAAGACATCCAGTAGCATAACTGGATACAAAGTCAACACTCAAAAATCAATAGCATTCCTGTACACAAATAACAAACTCACTGAGAGAGCAATTAGGGAAACAACACCTTTCACAATAGCATAAAAAAAGTGAAACATTTAGGAATCAATTTAACAAAGGAAGTCAAAGGCTTTTACTTTGAAAACTACAATATTCTAAAAAGGAGATTGTAGAAGATATCAGGAAATGGAAAGATATTGCTTGTTCTTGGATAGGCAGAACTTATATAATGAAAATGGCCTGACTTCCAAAACTCATATACAGATTTAATGCAGTCCTGATCAAAGTACTAACATATCTCACATAACTAGAAAAAACTTCATCTGGAGCCAGAAGAGACCTAGAATAGCAAGAAAATATGCTAACACGTTCCTTGAGAGCCAATACTTAAACGAAGGTCAGCACAGAACTACCTCAGGAAGTTTCTAAAACTGTTTCATGTGGGAATTCTGGAAAATTTTAAAAACATTTCAAGATTTATCATGACATCAACTAAACCATATGTACAAGTAGCTTGTCTCATGAGTAACTATCTAGGAAACTATGAATATTTGCTATTTATTTTCATAATTAAACCACAGGCTGAGGATGTCAGTGGTACAGTGGTTGCCTAGAATGTATGAGACCCTGAATTCCATCCTCAGCAAGGGAAAAAGAAAGAAAGAAACACACATGCACACACACACATACACACTTCAGAAAATCAAATTCTAACCCTACAAATTGTTGCTACCAAGGATGATAGATAAGAGCATGCCTTTATAAGAAGTCTTGACCCATTTTATATTTTGCAGTAGCAACATCTCTTTTCAGATAAAAAATATACTTAGTATAAGTAAAGTGGCTGAGAAACTTTAATGTTGTAAATACATACATGTATATGCATATACATTTACATTAAGTTTTTAAATCCAAGCTTTTAAAAAATTCCAAAGTAGTCTATTAAAAAGTATACAACATCCCACAAACACATCATCATTGTTCTAAATAATTATTAGTACTAAAGTTTTACTTTATAAAAATCAAGTAATGCGTCTTGGTTCATTCCTTCTTCGGAGCAGTAATTATGAACTCCATAATAGAAATGTGATTCACCTATGCACCATCCTGAATATCTTTGATTCCATTTTCTTGCATAAACAGTGGGCAGTGTGCGGAATGAAACGACTAAGTTTCTTAGTTCACAAGTACAGCAGAATCCAATGGCTGTTTAGTTCAATAGTTAGGCAGCGCTCTTTTAATCCAAATTCTAATTTTATGCAGAAGAAACTGAGGCCTAGAGAAATGAAATATTTTTTTCTAAAAGTCTCAGTTAATTGGAGCAGTGTAGGGCATGAAACCTTATTACTTCATGGTTTGATTTGTAAGTCTTGGCTTTCCATGGAAGGAAAAGTTAGAAACGGTATGAGAAAGACACGTTTATTTCAATAAAGGAAGAAACACAACCTGCCCTTTTTCCGGGAAATGTTACCCATGACAGGTTTCCTCTTACTGTGGCTACGTGGGGAAAGCCGGGCCTAATCTTTGCGGTCTTCTAGGCCACAGCAGAAGGGTCTGGGTTTAGTGGAGCTTGTCCTGAGCATCCAGCCAACAGGCAGGGCTCCAGCTCTGCAGGGGAAGAGATGCCCAGGGAAGAAAGAACCACCACCCCGCCACTGATTCTAAGACAAATATCCGAAAAGAGAAGAGGCGTTTCAGAAGGGCGTGCGACCTCGGCCCTGCCCTCACAGTGTGATTCTTGATCTCGCGATCAGCCTTCACGTTACCATCTTGGCACCAATCTCTGAGTCACGTGTTCATCTTTCCTCTGGCTCAGCCCATCGGGCAAAGCCTTTTACCTCCCCTCCACCGACACAGCACACGAAGCAAAGATCTGTGGATGGAAACCGGGGTCTCCAGGATTTGGGGGTACAGTCCAGCCCCGCACCTCTATCTCGGGGCACCTCACCGCGGTCCTCTACCGGCTCGCACAGGCCCACCATCTCCCTGGCCCCGGCGGCCAAGCTGTCCTAGGAACTGTCCCCGGGGACCCGGAGCCCACCCTCCGCGCCAGCCGCCA
>NW_022900945.1:49901211-49909249 GCF_012274545.1 Fukomys damarensis | reverse complement strand
CCAGGGCGGCTGCCTTGTCCTCCGCCGCCACCGCCCCGCTCCCGGCGGCTCTTGGCGTCCTCTCTCCGGGACCGTGGGGCTGCGTCCCCCACCAGTGCGCCCTCTTCTCGGATGCCCGGGGCCTGGCCACCCCGTCCTAGTTACCGGCCCTGCTTCGTCTCCCTCTTTCCCCGCTGCCCGGGCGCATCCTCGGCGCGTGGGTGAACATCTGCTTCACTTGTCACTGCGGCGGCAGAACCGCGGTCCGACCGGCGTCCTCCTCCGGGCCGCCTTTGCAGATCGCTCCTCCCAGATGGCTCTGGTCCCGCTCCTGCGAACACTCCGCGCTTTCGATCTCCCTCCATCCACAGCCTGGCCCTGCCCTGCTTTCTCTTTCCAGACCCCTTGCTTTCCTCCGTGAATCCTCTCCAACGTCCTGGCCTCACTCAGTTTCTAACCTCGAATAGGTTTCTTTATTCTCACGCCCTCCCCATCAATCGACCTTTTGTTTTATCCAGTTTTCCCTATTATTGGTTGCATAAACTCACGGATCTATGTTGTCTATCTTCCTTCCTTTCCCTTCTTCTAATCTCTGTCTTTTACCTTTCCCTTTAATTGCATTGAAAACTTTCTCCTGAACAACCTCCGTTTTCCTTTCAGTTAGACTTCCTACTTGCCATTTTTACCCTGGAGAATTGATAGTCATGTATACGCTGTAGAACTTGGAATCCACTATGTGAGGATTTTCATCTTTGTAAAAATTCACCGGTTAATTAAACCCTCCATTAAATGTTCATTCTGAAAGTCCCTTTTCTTTGTCCCTGAAGAACAGATTACTGAGTCCCCAGCAAGGCCGAAATCTTCTGCCTCCCTGTTCTTTATGTCACAAGGCCTGTACGTGAGTGTGTGTTGGTTACTTTTCTATCTTGCTGAGACAAAATGGAGGCATCCAAAGTTAAAGAGGGGTAGGTTTATTTAGCTTAAAGCTTGTAGAGGTTTCAGTCCATAATCACTGGCTCCAAGGCAGAGTAGCAGAGGGGCAACTGTTCATGGCAGCAGAAAACGGCAAAAGCAACAAGGGACCGTAAGTGCGTCTCTCTGTCCCTTTTATTCAGACTCCTTAGGGAGGGCAGCACTCACACCCTTAGTCCCAGTGCCCTTGGGCCTAGCCCCACCATGAATCAGTCACACACTCTAGATTCAGCCCCCTTCAAAACAGCCCACCCGATTCACATGAGGCTTTGGGAGGACTTCTAGACACAAGTCATAACAGGGAGCAATGTTTATCTTGGTAGCTGCGTATTCTGGGCTTCCAGGTTCACAGGCTATAGACGTTATTGTCGAGGGACTCTATGACAACAAACCCAGACCCATCCTAAGGCATCCTTCCTTCTCAGATGAAGAAGTACAAACAGCAAATAGGCATGTGAAAAAATGTTCAACATCACTGGTCATTCGAGAAATGTGAATGAAAACAGCGCTGCCCGTCTTCCTTGTTGTTTTGAGTATATGGAAATCTATTCCAGTTGTACCCATATACAGACCACAGATTTCATGTAAAGAACACTGGTGACTAAGTCTGTTGCCTAACTCCTTTTATTCCACTACGCACATCCTTGTTTTCAAATTGGTCAGTGACCACTGAAGAACAAGCAAACATGACTTCATCTCATTTAAAGCTCCTGGAATTTCACTGACTGGAAATAATGCTAGTGCAGGCAATGAAACATTTTTAAAGCAGAGTTTTCATTGCGGTCATATTGCATGGTCAGTCCCTTCCTCAGAGCTCAGCTTTCTACCTCCCTTGTGTAATCCCACCACGATGGGGCTTGCTTTTTCTGAATTTTTTTTTTTCCTACAGGATTTGCACATTTGGTCTTCGGGAATTTTATTATGGGGATTTTTAAACTATGAATTTTGATCTTTCAGGATGTCAACATCTGTAATTGAGGTATTCAGGTGTTACGATCAGCACTGGTAATAATGTTTCCTCTTTTATACAAGATTTATTGTATGGGTTTTAAAGAAAAAAGTGCCCCACCAACATCCTGCCATCTCAGGCCAAAATCTCCAGAAAAATCCCCTTTACTCTTCCCAAAAAAGTGGTTTAAAATTTATACAGATTTTACAAGAACTGCTCATAGCCCTGAGTAGTCTAGCATAATGTCTATTTGAAGGTCTTGACGTATTATAGTGGTTCAGTTAGGGCATCTGTCAGTATTTTCAGGTTTTCTCCACAGGGATTCAGAGTGTAATGAACAAAATCAAGCAGCAATAGAAGACTTGCTAAGAACTCAAGACACAATTTCAGTAATTTTGAACAAAGCCTTAGCATTTATGTGTCATAAGATGGATTGGCTGGTGAGCTACCTAGGCAACTAGGGTGTCTGTGTGGGTCACAGAGCCTGAACTTGGGTGCTCTTCCTGGTCCCCAGCCCCTTCCTCTCTGCCATTCTTCCTCTATTCTGCCTGCCTACCACCGTGAAGTGAGCATCTTTGCTCCACCATGCCCTTCTGCCATGATGTTCCTGAACTGGAGCCAGTTAATCATGAACTGAAACCCTGAGCAAAAACAAACCCTTCCTTCTTTAAATTGTATATATCAGTTATTTGGTCCCACTGCCAAATAAGCTCATCAATATGTATGTTAACAAAAATGATGGATACTAACAAAAACATGCATTTGAGTAACGCAAAGCATCTTTCATAATTTTTATTTTGCACCAGGAATTTTGTTGTAAAATGAAGAATGACACAGAAAGAGGAGACTCATCACACAGGCATGGCTTCATACAAAAGTCAAGTCCTCATCAAAAAGTGTATTGTGATAAACAAACAAAAACCCTACAAACGAAAAGACCTCTCCCAGCTAAAAGCTGGTAGAAAGGGAAGAGCTGACCAAAGGAGACAAAAGCCCTAAGATCACTTCTGCCTCCTTTGGGATAGGTCTTCCCTTGTGCTAGGCTATATTCTGTTCCTTCTTCATTGAGCATTTGGGAAATCCACCCAGTGATGGATTAGTATTTTCAAGAACATGCTGGCCTCAGAGACAGAATATTCTGGTTTTCTCTTTCCATGTAGTAAGGATACTGCCCTCCCATTAGAGAAAGCTGTTGCATATTTTTAGCTAGATGGGTGAGTCTGTCTCATTATGGGGTGAAATGTTAAGATCTTTGGGTCATTGTAGTTCTAAATGCATGTTCTCCACCTTGTTCGATCAGTAATAAAAACTGTATCATTTTTTCGCTGTTTGTCGTATTTTCCTACTTTATCTCACCTTAAAAGAGAAAGGAAGGATTGTTGTGTCTTGAGCGCATAAAACTCCAGCTCAAGATGCCATTTTAATATCCTCAAGAAATAAAAAGCTGGATAAATAGCAGATTGGTAAAAAAAGGAGTTGCTTCTAGAACTTTGAGGTTTTAGTTATCATTTACTTAAGGGCTCTGAGTTAGCACACAGAAATCGGTGTCTGTCAGACCTATAGAACAGGAGGACCACGCTCCCTAACAAAGAAGAGAGAGCAAAGTTCTACGTCAGGTAGTGTCAGAGTGAAGGATGAGCTGGAGACTGGAGGGTAGGACCATAAGAAAACGATTTAGGAAAGTGTGCTGTGGAAGCTAGAAGCTAGAGAACTCACCGCAAGAAAGCCTTAGCAGCGCGTTAAGTCATGCCTTCCTTTGTGACATTCAATATCGTACAGAATTTAATTCTCTGACTTGCCGGGCGCCCCTCCAGCTCTTGCCTTTCCTTTCAAATACTGGTGGGACTGTGTGAATGACATAACCAAGGACTGCGATCGAAATCAAGACCACATGCGACATACTTCTGCCTCCACGGAGCTCTTACTGTGAGGAAGTTTAGTCAGGGATGACAATTCAAAATAACTTGTATTTGATTACTAGGGCAGACAGCATAAAACCACCTGGGGCGCGGCTGCTTTCAAACTGCCAGTCACATTCTGTGGGCGTGGCCAAAGGAGGATCTCCGACGGGGAAGGCGGGGCCGATCTGGATCCTTGGTAACCAATGGCTGCCCCTGAAGGCGGAACTTTGGAAAATGAATGGCGGAGGATATAACCAATCAGAACTGAAGATGGCTGCGGCGGAGTTTGAGTCTGCTGCTAGGGTAAGAGGTGGAGGTTAAACGAGGCATTGCTCGGGGTAGTGGCTATTTATTAATCTGTAACAAAGTGTTTCCATTTTTAAAACAGCCAGTGAGCCATAGCTGTGCCTGCGGTAGGGTATCAGTGTCGATACGAGGGCTATTTTGTCTACTAAGAGCACCATCTCCTGAGAAGTGCTTTTTTCCATTTTTATAATTCATTTATATAATCAGGTGATTCAAAGAGGAGTTACCATATACTGTACGTCAGACTTCTTCCAAGCAGCAGTGTTTGGGCGTGGATATGGGACTCAGGTTGCTAGGACTGTTATTTATTCATATTTATTACTAGTCTGGCATATGATTAGGCACGTGAGAATCGTTTAAGAATCAACAAATACAAGCCTCTTTTGCTTCCTCTGATGCTTCGTATAAAAATCTCTACAACCATCTGACTCTGTTGTAATAAAAAGTCTTACCCTGTTTTAGCAGCTCCGTGTAAGTTGATTTTAAAATGTAACATGCATCAGTTTCTTTGATAAGTTTAAAATTTGCTGACAGCTGTGACTACGATTTGCTTTTCTGTATCTCTCCTACCCCGTGTACAAACTCAAAGGTAATTGAATTTTACCCAATTCACAAGGTCGTTGTCAAGTTTAGGCAGAGTAGATACATAAGCTTTATTAATTGGAATACTTTGGACAAATGTTTGTTGATACATTTTTGCATTCCGTGTAAAATAGTTGAGGACCTCCCACGTACTGATCACAGAGTTCTCCATTACAACACAGTCCTGCATTGCTCCAAGGATCAAAGGGTAGGAACTCAAAGGCAATACCTGATTGCAATTGAGATGATGTCAATTAATTCTGAACAAGTGACTCTGATTCCAGAGTTCCTAAGGTGTGAGTACTGGACTGGAGAGAGACAGTTCCAGCTTTCTCCTGATGCATGCTGAGTAGCCTGAGAAGACCATAATCCTCTTCCTGGAATAATTTCAGTATGTTTGAGGAGTACCACCACCAACACGTTTGAGAGGAAAAGGAAGTGCAAGTATGAATGCTTTTGTTACAAGGAAGGTTGACCCAAAATAACTCTGCATTTGTGTATTAATTAAAAATATTTTGGTTTTAAGTAACAGAAACTAACTCAAAGTAGCTTGAGGAAGAAAAGGAGCAGTATTACAGAGAATGATGCTTAATGGAATCCAAGGATAGAAATGTGTACAGGCTTTGTGAAAGCCTGGTTTTAGAGCCAGAAACTGAAAAGAAGCCGAATCTCTGCTCCAAATCTGCATTTCTGTACACACCTACTACAGCCCTCCCTCTCTGCTTCCCTGACCCAGATGGCAGTCTCCTTAAAGTACTCCCCACTACCAAAATTGTCACGGCAGGGCTGGGTGACCATTATTTAAAGCTGTGGTAGAAAGAATGTCCCTGAGTGGGAGGAAGGGAAACGAGAAAAACTTTTATCCATAGGCTATTTTAAATATACTATGATTCTACCAACTTAGGCTCCCATGCACAAAAATTGCTTTCCGTTACACTTTCTAGCTGTCTCTGTTAATAGCCCTGTTGGGTTTTCTCTCTGTTTCAGCTCTTCACCTTTCCTGTAGAGTCCATCACAAGGTCATATTGGGTCTTCCTCCCAAAAGCCTCTCCTTAAATAATACTAATTTTCTTCTAGTATCAAAAAGAGAATAAAAGCATCATTCTTTTAACCGACGGATAAAAGTTTATAATCACATCAGGACGTGAAGTTGAACTTGAACTGAAAACTTGTTTTCATCACTGCTAGAACTACATGACGTTGGAAAAAACAGTCTTAGAAAAAATTTCCCCCAACTGCAAAGTGAGGACCTTATAGTACACAATCTTACTGAATGTTGGGTCAAATTAATATATAACGTGAAATCATATAGCATCTTGTCTATTGAAGCAAGTACTAAATACAAGCACTTTAGTGAAGAGTAATTTTTAATAATGTAATGATAAATGCATTTACATAATTTAACTTTTTTAGTCTATGAAACCCTCACCCCAACATTTTCTTACCTAATATTCATAAAGCTCCAAGAGACCAATATCCCTGTATTGGAGAGGGAAGTAGCCAAAGAATAGAGAAATGGAAACCTTTACTTACTTGCAATTGTATGGAAATTACTCCACTGGAGAGGGAATGTCCCGTCTGGGAAGTTCTAGTAAGACTACCTGGCTGCATCACGCTCATATAGCTAGGATCCTAGATTTTGGTAGGATGACTGACGCAGATTATCTCTGAGGTCCTGTGCTTGTTTGTTTATTCACACATACAATAAATATTTACTGATCTCTTACCAGAAACTACTCAAGAGTCTGGGATACAGCACGAACCACCAAGCAAAATTTCCAAATGTGCCTGAAGATTAATGCAAATATAGAAAATATTTTGTACATAACATACATTGTCTATAACACAGAAATAAATTAATACAAAAATAGGCAGCCTCATTTTCAATTCTTCATACAGATTTTACTTAAAAACCCTCTGACCCTTATTCTCCTTTCTGGCCCTGTCCCCAAACTTAAAAGTATCAAGGAACTAGAAAGTTATGCTGCAGTTTGAATGCCACACCTGCTCAAGGAACGAGGCTTGTTGGAAGCCTGAAATCCAGAAAAGTGGGCTGGATTTTGAGAGTGTAGGAAGGTAGGAGAGTTCCCGGAACTAATGTTTCAATGGTTGAGGTTCTCCGTGGGAAGTCAATTCGGAGGACCGGTAGCGGAAAGCTCTCTTGGGCTGTTTCCGGCCACCTCAGCGGGAAGCGGAGACGCCGGCGGCTGCATCTTCGTAAACTGAGGTGGAGCTTTTGCTGTCCTCGCAGCAGAGGAAGTGAGAACGAGACCTCCGGCAGTGCGGACCGGTGTTGGGTCCCTGTAGCCAGTGAAGATGGTGTTGCTGACGATGATCGCCCGAGTGGCGGACGGGCTCCCGCTGGCCGCGTCGATGCAGGAGGACGAACAGGTAAGCTGCTCCCGGATCCCCGCCGCTCCACGTCCCTGCGAGGGCTCCGTGCAGTCCGCACCGGATTCCTTCCTGGAATGTGCCCTTTGTGACCTCAGTACCTTTATTAGCAGCAGAATATTAGAAGTTCTGAGTTTTGGGCAAGGTCCCAAAAAGTCAGGTCTGGATGCTCACAATTAAGACAAACCTGCCCCAACTCCAGAACATTTTCTGAAGAGAACAGGTAGCACAAAGATGTATCTGCGCCTTCAGCAAAGATTTCCTCTCACAGGTACTCTCCACCCACGAAAGATAAAAGAGCACGTATCATATTGCATATATACATGATATGTATTTGATATATGTTGGAGATACATATCTATCTATCTATCTATATATATGTCCATATCCTGCGGCTTAAAAGGGATATGTTTAGTTAAGAAATTACACATTTCTTTTGTTGGACTTTTCATATATGTTATGCAAAAAGAAAGGGAGGAAGGACATTTGAGTACATCAGATAAACCAGGCACGTTAATGTGGGAAATTAGAGGACACCGTTTCTTCCTTCATGGAGGTTGCAATTTACTAGAAAACTCATATGACAAACTATTGTACTGTAATAGAATAGTTAGGGAAGAGGAAGAGGGTTTTTGGGGTTGAACATGGAAAGATACTAAGGTGGGTTTTGAATATCAGGGAAGTTTTCCTAGAGGTGACATCCAGGCTCACGGTAGGATCAAGTAGTAAGACGCTTGTCTATTTGGTTTAATTCTGTTTTAGGTTTGAAAGTAAATAGTATTTTTTTTCACTTTTAGAAAAATAGTGAGGCCAGGTGTGGTGGCACATGCCTGTAATCCCAGCACTTGGAAGCTGAGGCAGGAGGATCCCTGTCAGTTCAAGGTGAGCCAGGGATACATAGTGAGTTCAAGGTCATCCAGATCTACGTAGCAAGACCCTGTCAAAAAAAAAAAAAAAA
>NW_022900945.1:49890409-49901145 GCF_012274545.1 Fukomys damarensis | reverse complement strand
AAAAAAAAAAAAAAAAAAACAATAGTGATACAGATGATAAAGTTGCAGGTTATGCTAAGTAAAAATATTTTATTCATTCTACAAAACAAAGTCTAACTATTCAAATATATTGTGAAAAATACACTACTTTTTCAACTGTAAAAATTTTTTCTTCTGTGACCACTCTGTAGAAGGAACATAGTTGTTCAAATATGCCCAAGAACTTGATCTAAACAAGGGAGATGATACGGATAAATATCATTGAAGGACAAATAGTATGATAAATATTTTACCCACAAAAAGTGATGGCCAGGGATTTAGCTCAGTGGTTTTACTGCCTGCCTCACAAGCTCAAGGGCCTGAGTTTGATCCCCAGTAAAAAAAAAAAAGTGAAAGTGAGGCAGAGATGAATTATCTGATAAGTTTCCCAACTTTTGCATTGAATTCTAGTGTGGGCAAAGAAGACAGTGGATTCAAAACTTACGTAATATTAGTGGACTTCTTCTTTCCACTTTGATACTTTACTGAAAAATTGGTTGACTTGTTATGGTATCTTAATTCGATATAGATCTAATTTGATATAGATCTACCAAGATATGTGCTTTGTTTCATTGACACAGAAAGAAATTTTACACAAAACTATTTTTGTTATTGTAAAGCCATCATGTTTTCCTTTAGGAATTTTGTCTTTGCTAAATTTTTAATGTCTACAAAAAAATGAATCCTAGACTTATTTTTACTATTATAATTGTATACAGAACATTTTGTAGAGTGCCTACTACACACCAACCGCTCTGCTAATCCTAAGTGTATTATTTAATTCAATCCTCATACCATCCATATTAGAACAGATACTATTATTATCTCTGTTTATAGATAAGGAAGCTGTGAGGCTTAGAGAGAATAGATCACTTGCTTAAAGTCACACAGCTAATAATTAGCGTAGTGAAATATTTCAGCAGTGTTTTTTCACTTCAATACTGTTGATAGTTTGGGATGGAAAATTCTTTGTTGTAAGAGGATTGTACTGTGCATTGTAGGATGTCTAGCTACATTCCTGACCTCTATTCCCAGTTGGCAGTAACACCCCCACACCTCTGCTTTCTTATGATAACTCAAAATAATTCCAGATGTTACAAAATGTCCCCTTGGGGCCAAATCACCTGTGGTTGAAAAACAGTGACTTAAAAATCAGTATCTGCCTAACTAGCCTTACTACCTAGCACTGTACTTGACTACCTTGTTCTAAGATTTTTTATTTTTTAAATTTTTTTGGTTTTATTTTGTTTTATTTGCGGTACTGGGGATTGAAGTCAGGACCTTGTGCTTTTGAGGCAGGCCCAGTGCCACTGAGCTAAATGCCCAGCCCCTAAGATATTTTAATGTTGTATTTACTCCTTATCAGTCCAGAATTAACTTAAGAATTGGATTATCTCCACTAGATAGTTTTATATTCAAGTGCCAAAATTGTCCAACCCAGTAATTCAGTAGACTTTCAATTATTTATACTGATATATATATATCAAATACGCTATTAGGTGTTTATTAGATGCCACACCCTGTACAAGTTGTGTTATTACTGGAAATGAAAAGTTATTCAGGTAATTCAGTGGAGAGCAAAGTTCACAAAATAATAGAGAGTATTTTATACACAGTGTTTCCTCTGTGATTGACTAGAAATTTTGGCTGAATGCAGGTGGAGAAATGAGCTTTTCCTCACAAACCTAGACACCCTAACTGATAGCGTATTTGTTTTTCTCCTTTTTTTTATGCTTTCCTTTCAGGATGTTTGCAATTTCTTCATCTACCTCTGTTCTACTTCAAAATTCTTATAGTCTCTTCTTTTTAATTTTGCAGCTCTGTGGAGGGCAGCTTTGACGTAAAGGTGTTAGATCTAACCAGATGAACAATAGGGAGTTGCTCCAAAAAAGCAAACTAGTCTGTTGTGCAGTTAAACTGCTTCTTGCTCCCAATCCTTTAAGGCCGATTATTATAATTACTTGCAGAGGAAAATTGTTGGGTCTTGGTCCCACTGAGTTCACAAAGACTTTTAAGTAAGAACTTAGCTAAAACAGTCCTTAGAAAGGCAAGGGATGGTATTTGATAGAACTAGTTGTCCAGAGGTTCAGTGAGGACAATGAAAAGTGTGGCAAATTACTACCTTGTATCTTTTGTAATATAGAAAGATGAATCTTAAATATACTGTGGGATAAACTCCTTTGTTTCTCAATTTGTCCAGTTAGTCTCATCCACTTCATGGTTGGATTATTAACAGACATCAGTAAAGTTCATTCATCTGTTCTTGATGAAGCAGAAAGCGGAATCAGGAAACCTAAATATTGTTAGGTGAGCTATCTGACTGTATGCCCTTCATGACTTTGACATTAAAAGAAAATTAAAGGTCAGTCTGTAAAGTAGTGGTTATGTTGTTTTGTGAGATCTAGATCACAGTTGCCTCATGTTTTCTTGGACATTTCTTATGAATTAGATTTAACATTTAAATTGTAGGACAATACAGCAGCAAGGTATATTTACTAAAGCAATTTTAAATATAGAAATGGAATAATGTAATATTTAGAGAAGGAGTCCCAGAGCCAGACTGCCTGTCCCTTACTAGCCTGGAGTCCTTGAGCAAGTTTAATATATAAATATAAAATTGGCATAATTTTATTTATTTATTTATTAAGATAATATCTTGCTGTGTTGTCCAGACTAGACTTGAATTCACTGTGTAGCTCAACCTTGCCTTGAAAATCCTTCTTTTTTTTAGTCTCCTGAGTCCAAGTGCTGAGATTACAGACATGTGCCACCCTGCCTGACTATATAATTTGAATCACGTCAGAGGGAAGTTGTAAATATTAATATATAAAGTATTTAGAACAGTGTGTGGCAGAAAGTGAGCACTTAATTTCATTTGCCTGTTTCAGCAGAATCTTTTCTAATTCTGCTTAAATTTCACAAACCAGAAGTGCACACAATACTCTGGGTGCAAATATGCAATAAACAGGAGTGAATGAGTACTTTTTCTCATTATAATATTAGTTCATACTTACATAGACAGTTTAGCCAAAAATACCAAAATGTTATGTTTTTACCTTTAATCTTTACCCAAATTATATCCTTTTGATGTATGATCTTAAACTTGATGAGAGTGTGTGTGTATATATAAAATTAGATAATGGGCAATACTGTAAAATTATTGGACTTCATTTTTTTCCATTAATATTGTGTAAGAATTGAATGCAGGTGGAGAAATGAGCTTTTCCTCACAAACCTAGACACCCTAACTGATAGCGTATTTGTTTTTCTCCTTTTTTTTATGCTTTCCTTTCAGGATGTTTGCAATTTCTTCATCTACCTCTGTTCTACTTCAAAATTCTTATAGTCTCTTCTTTTTAATTTTGCAGCTCTGTGGAGGGCAGCTTTGACGTAAAGGTGTTAGATCTAACCAGATGAACAATAGGGAGTTGCTCCAAAAAAGCAAACTAGTCTGTTGTGCAGTTAAACTGCTTCTTGCTCCCAATCCTTTAAGGCCGATTATTATAATTACTTGCAGAGGAAAATTGTTGGGTCTTGGTCCCACTGAGTTCACAAAGACTTTTAAGTAAGAACTTAGCTAAAACAGTCCTTAGAAAGGCAAGGGATGGTATTTGATAGAACTAGTTGTCCAGAGGTTCAGTGAGGACAATGAAAAGTGTGGCAAATTACTACCTTGTATCTTTTGTAATATAGAAAGATGAATCTTAAATATACTGTGGGATAAACTCCTTTGTTTCTCAATTTGTCCAGTTAGTCTCATCCACTTCATGGTTGGATTATTAACAGACATCAGTAAAGTTCATTCATCTGTTCTTGATGAAGCAGAAAGCGGAATCAGGAAACCTAAATATTGTTAGGTGAGCTATCTGACTGTATGCCCTTCATGACTTTGACATTAAAAGAAAATTAAAGGTCAGTCTGTAAAGTAGTGGTTATGTTGTTTTGTGAGATCTAGATCACAGTTGCCTCATGTTTTCTTGGACATTTCTTATGAATTAGATTTAACATTTAAATTGTAGGACAATACAGCAGCAAGGTATATTTACTAAAGCAATTTTAAATATAGAAATGGAATAATGTAATATTTAGAGAAGGAGTCCCAGAGCCAGACTGCCTGTCCCTTACTAGCCTGGAGTCCTTGAGCAAGTTTAATATATAAATATAAAATTGGCATAATTTTATTTATTTATTTATTAAGATAATATCTTGCTGTGTTGTCCAGACTAGACTTGAATTCACTGTGTAGCTCAACCTTGCCTTGAAAATCCTTCTTTTTTTTAGTCTCCTGAGTCCAAGTGCTGAGATTACAGACATGTGCCACCCTGCCTGACTATATAATTTGAATCACGTCAGAGGGAAGTTGTAAATATTAATATATAAAGTATTTAGAACAGTGTGTGGCAGAAAGTGAGCACTTAATTTCATTTGCCTGTTTCAGCAGAATCTTTTCTAATTCTGCTTAAATTTCACAAACCAGAAGTGCACACAATACTCTGGGTGCAAATATGCAATAAACAGGAGTGAATGAGTACTTTTTCTCATTATAATATTAGTTCATACTTACATAGACAGTTTAGCCAAAAATACCAAAATGTTATGTTTTTACCTTTAATCTTTACCCAAATTATATCCTTTTGATGTATGATCTTAAACTTGATGAGAGTGTGTGTGTATATATAAAATTAGATAATGGGCAATACTGTAAAATTATTGGACTTCATTTTTTTCCATTAATATTGTGTAAGAATATTGTCTCATTATTATACTATATTATTTTAACAGCGCCATAAGATTTCTTTTTTTTTTTTTTTCTGGTACTGGGAACCGAACTCAGGACCTTGTGCTTGCCAGGCAGGCATGGCACCACTGAGCTACATCCCCAGCCTAATTCCATAGTACTCTATCATATGAATATACCAAAAAGATCAGTATTTGGCCAAAAAAGATTATTCCAGTATTATGTTCACAGGAATGGTAATGCTGAGCTAGCATTGTAAAATGTTAGTTGACATATTATAATCTTTACATAGATTTGTCCCCAGTATTATTCATTGGTGTCTTTTCTTTGTTGTCAGTTCCTGGTATTATAACGTGCTTTTGGCCACTATTTCTTGTGGTTGATACAGTTACTGGTCTCATTCTGTCAGGTTGCAGTAATGTTTACAATGCCTTTTAATGAAGTCAAAGGATATTTACTAGTTTTTATCTGACTGGCCTTTTTTCTTTCTTTTTTTTTTTTTTTTTTTTTTGACTGGCATTTTCTGCCATCTGTTTCTTCAGCTAGTCCTTTTAAGGTGTTAATTTGCCTCTACCTTAGACATTAACTTCCACAATTAAGGTTATTTTTAAAATATCACCTCTAAATACATAAGACTTTTGGAGAACATTTTAGATATAAACCATAAATATGAAAATGTTGACATGTGTTATAATGTTTAATTATTTGCAAATTATCATGTTTAATTATTGTACAGTTTAATATATAAAACTGTATACACATGTTGACAGAAATATTTCTCAAATGAATTGCATTATGTAACAAGTCATTGCCGTAACAGCAGGTCTCAAAAAGATAAAACCTACAGCTAATCCTTAGAGGAGATTCTGCCTTCCTCCCTTGGTGTGCCACATACGTATTCGTCTCCTGTTAATATTGAAATTTCCAGTTCACCATCTTTCTGTACTTGTGCATTTCCTGATCTGCCACTTTATCATTTTATCATTGCTTCCTTGCTTTTACTATTAGCTCAGAATACTATCTAGAATTTTAAGATTTTACTTTGTACTTTCTCAGAGTTAGACCTTAGGAGACCCAGACCCCAACAGAACCTAGTATGAACACTTTCTTTTCAACATTTAGTTATTAAACTCTACCAAAGGGAGACTGTGTTCTATCTTTCAATCCAAACTAAATAAATTCAAAATATAATAATTATTTCTTTCCATCACACAACAATGTCCACAAAATAGGTGGCTTATAAAAAACAGAAATTGGGGGGCCAGGGATTTAGCCCAGTGGTGCTGTGCCTGTCTCACAAGCACAAGGTCCTGAGTTTGATCCCTGGTACCACAGGGGGAAAAAAAAAGAACAGGAGTTTATTTTTCCCTTTCTTGAGTTTGGGAAGCCCAAGATTAAGGGGCTAGCCGATGTTGTGTCTATGAGGGGCTATTCCTCATACACAGATAATGTCTCTGCCTGGGTCCTTACAAGGTGGAAAGCAGTTAGCTCTCTGGGATACTTTATAAGGGCCCTAATTTCAATCATTATAGTTCCTCATGAGATTAACCACCTCCCAAAGGTTCTCCTTCCTATAATACCATCATCTTGCATAATGGTGGAAGGGATGCAAACCTTCAAACTGTTGCTGGCCAGACCAGTTTGTGGATGAATGTGCAATGTGTACTTGCTTCACATTCTTCATGCATTTTTCCCCTTTATATCTACTAGGCTACGAAGTATGATTTTTTTCTTTTGAAATGACACTGCTGTAGTTCGAGCAGTAAAGGGGAAAAACTACACAACTCTTTCTCCAGTGGAACCCTCCTTAGTTATAAAAGCGTTTATAAATTTTTCAGAGAAATATTATGTAAAATTATATTATTTTAATGTTACTGTTTTTATTTTTGTTTATATATATTCCTCACTGTTCAGACTTGCTCTCCAGACATGGATGTATGCGGTAAAGGATATTTAACTTTCCAGTCTTTGCTCTACCCTGCTGATGTTTGGATAGTTACAGTCAGTGTTTGTGTAATTTTTCACGCACAGGTATACACATTCAGTTTTGCATAAATGCTTAATAATGCAACATTCTGAAGACGATTCTACTTGATATTGCAGCATAAAAATGAGATTGTCAGCTTTTTGTTCCCAGGGTTTTCTCCTGAGCATGGCGCATGCTGTGTGATTCTCTGCCAGTAATTGTGAAAGTGCAGTGGGTTAGGAATAGGTACTGACCTAACGTTGGAAAGGACATTGAGAGTGCCATAAATGTAGCTGAAATACACGCTTTTGCTTCTTAGCAAATAAAAATATTATCTTTTTGAAGAACTAGATGTTGGGTATTTTCCTTTTGTTCTAAAAGTGGGCCATTTTTCTTTCCTTAAGACAAATAGTATTAACCTATAGATGAAAGAACATAGTGTCCTCATAATATCATATTTCTTACTAATTGGTATAGCTTCTTTCTGTCAAAAATTCTTAAATGAAAGTGTCTTCTTTCAGTCTGGCCGGGACCTTCAGCAGTATCAGAGTCAGGCTAAGCAGCTCTTCCGAAAGCTGAATGAACAGTCCCCTACAAGATGTACCTTGGAAGCAGGAGCCATGACTTTTCAGTGAGTATAGTCCCAACTTCTTCATTATAATTTAAGTAGGAAAGACAGTAATGAAACACCTTATAAGATTGGTAATAATTTTTTTTAAGTTAAAGATAACTTAAGTACAGTCTTTTCTTGGAAGCAACTTCTCTGGCTCTAATTCTACAAAACTGACTCTTTGTTTAATCTGCTTACAATAATTTTAACCCATCAACCTGTGGAAATAAATTCTGTACTCATCATTCAATAATAAATAAGTACTTTAGAAATATTGTAGATATTAGAGAAATGCAAAGTAAAACTACTTTGAAAAACCATTTTATCTGAGAAAGAATGACTATATTAAAAAATCTAGTAATAACAAATTCTGGCCAGGATGCAGGGAAAAAGGAATTCTTCTGTATTGTTGGGAAGGTAAACTAGTACAAGTACTATGGAAATCAGTGTAGTAATTCCTCAAACACCTAAAAATAGAAATTCCATTTGACCCAGCTATTCCCTTCCTAAGTGTCTTCCCAGAAGAGTTAAAATTATCAGAGATAATGCATGCCCATGTTTATAGCAGCACAATTTATAATAGCTATATCTTGGAAACAGTACACATCCATCAACAGATGAATGGATAAGGAAAATCTAGTTTATACACAGTGGATTACTGTTCTGCCATAAAGAAAGATAAACTTGAGGAATTTGTAGATAAATGTTTTTTGTTGTTGTTGTTTTGTTTTGTTTTTCCTGTACCAGGGACTCAATTTAGGACTTTGTGCTTACAAGGCAGGCATGGTGCCACTGGGCTAAGTCCTGGCCCTTGTAGATATATGTATGCAATTTGAGACCATACTGTTAAGTGAAGTAAATCAGACACACAAGCTTAAGTGTTACATGGTTTCTCTTACATGAGAAATCCAAAGTATGTATATGCAAATGAAGAGCAAAATGGAAGTTAGATATATAGGAAGTAGGGAGAGATTCATTTGGTTCTCCAAATTATCTATTCTGTTGTTTCAAAATTATTTTAATATATAATGCTAATTTATTTCATTTACTAGTTTCTCTTAGTTCATTGAAAAGAAAATTTTGTACTAATATCTTTGTTTCTTTATAAGAGAATCTTTTGTCAGTGTCTTGTACTGAGTAAATACTTTGATGATAATAATACATAGCGTATTAACTATTATTTTTTTCTTACTACTTTATTGTATATTTTGCTTTATTGTTTCATAAAATAAAAAGAAAAGAAATATTGTGGAACTAGATCAATACTCTTGCTCAATTTTTTACTATCTTGAACAACTCATATAACTTTCCCAGTTATACTTAACTTCCCTCTATAAAATAGGGAAATAATCATAGAAGTTTTGTAAGGACCTTAAGGGAATCCATATCTATTACTTAGCATCTTGACTTGGCACATGGGGAATAGTCAATGAATACTACTTATGTAGGGAAAAAAAATGTAAGGACTTAGAAGTATCTCAGTCTGTGATTATAGAAATGTGTACAACTGAGAGAAGGATCAAAGGAACTGTTGCATTTTAAATTCTCTACAAGTAACTGGTATTAAGTTTTTAAGTACATGTCAAGTTGGAACCTGATAGGAAGGACTAAATGGGAGAAGAGTACAAGAAGAACATAGGAAAATAAAAAAGGATCAGCTAATTTCTGCCATTTTAAGGACTCAGATAATAAAATACTTAAGTCAAAGAGAAGCTTTGCTGGGTTTTACTGAAAGAAAAAAAAATCTGCTTAATGGGGAAAAAAAAAAGTAAGTATAGAAAAACAAAACTGAGGCCTGTTGATTAAGAAAATCATAGATACTAGCTGGGCATGGTGGTGCACATCTGTAATTCCGGTACTTGGGAGGCTAAGGCAGGAGGATCGCCTTGAGTTCCAGGCTAGCCAGCACTATATAATGAGTTCAAGGCCAGCCTGAACTAATAGTGAGACCCTGTCTCCAAAAAAGAAAAAAAAAAAGATAGATACTACATTTTATAATGTATTAACTTACATATTATCTGAAACATTTTCTACAAATGTCATTTTCAACACCAAAAGATATAGCTATTTTTCTGGGCATGGTGCTGTGCACCAGTAGTTATAGCTGCTTGGAACTCTGAGGCTAGAGCTCAGTTGAGCATGGGTGTTAGAGACTAGCCTGGGCACCATAGCAAGAGCCTGTTGGGAGGTGTGTGGGGGGGAATTAACTTGTATAAATATGTATTGTATATATTTATAGATGCATTTATATAGTACAGTTGGTCTTCCATATCCATGGGCTCTACAGTTGTACATATACATGGGTGCTGCACCTGTGAATTCAACCAACCACAAAGTGAAAACATCTGGAAAAAATTTGTATCTACTCAGTGTTTTTCTTGTCATTAGTCCCTAAACAATATAACAGCTATTTATGTAGCATTTATATTATATTATTATAATTAATCTGGAGGTGATATAAAGTATGCAGAAGGAAGTGCATAGTTTATGTGAAAATACTGTGCCGTAGTATAGAAGGGACTTTAGCATACCTGGATTTCTATATCCATGGGAGTTGTGGAAACAAGGACCTCCGTATCTCTCCCGTGTGCTAGGGAAGAATAGACCTAGGAAAGTTCTCATGGAATTGACAAGAGATGTTCTTCTGCCTTTTCCCTTTAGGACCCTCATAATGTCCTATATTTTACTACCACCAAAGAGCTATTTATTAAAGGTTTTTTTTTGTCAGACCTTGTACTTAATTTTGCTTTCAATGTCCATGCCTTTAAGTAACCTTATCCTCTTACAGGGAGAGAGAAAGACAATATTTAAACCAGTATACTATACTTAGCAGTATTTAAACCAGTATTCTACAATACTTTAGGAACAAGAAATGCTATAATCCAGCCAGGCATGGTGGTGCACACCTGTTAATCCTAGCACTCTGGGAAGCTAAAGCAGGTTTGAGCTCAGTCTGAGCAACTTAGCAAGACCCTGACTCAAAATAAGAAATAAGAGAAGAACTGGAGACCTAGCTCAGGGCAAAGGCCTTCAATTCAATCCCTAGTACCACCCACAAAAAGCTATAATCTAGTGTAAGTAAAATGCTTTGGAGGAGAGAAGGCGGCAATAAATTTCCATTTGTAGTGATGAAGTTTGAAGAAACGGGATAGAACATACAAAGAAGTTTTCACAGAAAAAATTATAGTAGAAGTGAGTATATGAAAATGTAAGGATTTCTCTGTAAAAGAGCATTGCAGGTAGAGATAACAAACAGAATTAGAGATTTTTTTTAAGAATAGCATGCTAGCCGGGCATGGTGGTGCACACCTGCAGTCCTAGCACTTGGGAAGCTGAGGCAGGAGGATCGCTGTGAGTTTGAGACCAGCCTGGGCTACAGAATAAGTTCCAGGTCTCTCAACCAC